>NW_011889537.1:22368-23276 GCF_000151845.1 Pteropus vampyrus | reverse complement strand
GTATATGTTATTCAATCTTATGTTTATGGCAATAGTATATAATATATTATATATATACACACACACATACATACATACCAAATATATAATATACCAGATGTGGTGTGTATATATGTGTGTGTGTGTGTATCACATTCTCTTTATCCCTATATCTGCTTATCCATTGATGAACATTCAGGATGTTTCCAAGTCTCAGTTATTGTAAATAATGTTACAATGAACATAGGGGTGCAGATTTCTCTTCGACACAGTGATTTTGTTTCCCTGGGATACATATGCAGAAAGGGAATGGCTGGATCATATGGTAGTTGTATTTCTAATTTTTTCAGGATCCTCCATACTGTTTTCCATAGTGGCTGCCTCAATTTATATTCCCTCTAACAGTGCACAGGGTTTCCTTTTCTCCACATCCTAGCCAATGCTTGTATTTCCTGTCTTTTTGATGATAATTATTCTAAGATGTGTGAGGTGATATCTCTCTGTGATTTTGATTTGCATTTCCCTAAAGTTTAGTGATGTTGGAAGTTTTTAAAAAATTCAGCCTGAATTTTGCAAAATTGTCTAGAGAAAGGAAGTAAAACATTATTTCTCTTAGTATCAAGGTCACATGGCTATTCAAGGTGAATACTTTGGTTAGTCAGTTCCTTTCTAGATGATCTCATGTAATCAATCACAGTGTACTGCGGCCAATGGTTCAGTATCTGCCTTTATGCATCACTCATGTCCCCTACATCATACAGACACCATGAAGGCTATCAAAGGCAATTAATTACAGTTTAAGGCCCCACCTCAAAGCATCTTTGTTATATATGCTAAATAATAATAATAATAATAATAATAATAATAATAATACACATTTTTGAGATTCTTATGGCTCTTTCTGAAGAAAGACCCAAAACAGTGTTGAG
>NW_011889537.1:20204-22318 GCF_000151845.1 Pteropus vampyrus | reverse complement strand
GGCCCAAAACAGTGTTGAGAAGAAACTACTATTCCTTAAGTTCTTTTTTTTGGTGATTTTATGGGTTAAATTTCTCGAAGAATTTAATGATAAGAGGGGCTGAAGAGTCATTCCTGTGACAAGAAGCCCTCCCTCGGTGAGGTACACACATATATATGAACACTAACGAGGACCATGTATGTTCTCGATATCACTAGTGCATTGAAACATACATTGCAACCAAATGCAGATGAGAAGATAGCAATATGAGGACTAAGATCACCTTTATCAACATAAACTCACATTTACTTGGGGGAATTCTTGCTGAGAAAGACGACACTCTAAACCAGTTTTTTAATTTTCTTTAGGAAAATATTACAAAGCTATTTATCTAGACAAATAACTCTTCTTTTAAAGCAATAGCTTGCTTAATTCACAGTTTGCTTATTAAAGAAAGATTTGCTCATGGAGTCTCACTTTGAAATCTCCGTCTGTCCAGTTCCACTAATCCTAAATCTTGAGTGCCCTGTCTTGACAAAGCTCTGGAAACTACTCAAGTCCAGACACTACAACTTGTACGTTCCTTCTGAGATTTACTAAAACTTTCAAAGTAGTATGCTTCCTAACTGCAGGTGACTTTGTTGATCCACAAGTTTTCTACTAGCGTATGTTGGGGCAACAGTTGACAAATCATATAGAGTTAAAAAATATTTCAGTGAAGCTTTTCTTATAGAAGTGGTTCTCAAAAAGATACATTCTGCAAAGTATCAAATAGCAAATTTACTCTAAATATATTAATAACATTCTAAAGCAGGGGCTCTGTGGCAAAAATTAGAAGGTAGGACCAGTTAGTTGTTCAGGTCTCTACTAAGTCAAAATAAGAAAATCACATCATCTCATCTAAAGATAAAAACGAGAAAGAGAAGTGATAGATGGACAAAAAATAAGACAAGAAAATATGAGACCAGGTTGTGACACAGTTTTCCCAATTAAGAGGTTGTGGAAGCATATTCTCTCTTCTTCTTCTCCCTTTCTCTTTCTTCCAAGTTTTGCCCACATCAATAGAGGAATGAGAGATAGAGAGTGGGCATTAAGCTTACAGAAGGGACAAAGATGGGGATATTTAAATCGAAAGGACGGGTAGATCTGGAAATACAGAAATTTACCATACTAATAGTATATGAAAAACCCAGGAGCCCATCATGGAAATAAATGAGGCCATTTCAAGGTGCATTTAGCTGAATCAGGCCTAAATTCACTTGGCGGTGGACGGTTTGTCGCTGTTTCTCTGCCTCATTATTTTCTTAGTCTCTCTTTCACATTTCTTTTTCTGTCCTAAGCTCTCCACAACTGTCCACCTCTAGCCCATTTTCTTCATTCATGCTTTTCTTACTGAGTACTTCACATTTCTGTGATGCTACTAAGCCACTTTAAAAAGTGAAAGCTTCCTTGGTACTTATAATAGTTATGCTAAAATCTTATTAATACACTGAGAAAAAATGACTTTTCTCCTCTTGATAATCACAAATGAAAATCTATTAATACTGGTTTTTTTCCATGACTCTAATTTATTACTTTTCTTAAGAAATCAAATAAAAATTTATCATATGAAATAATATTCTTTTTTCTTGGAGCAGAGACCCATTTTTTCTTACTAATTAGTGTCTTGATTCTCTCCAGGCTGCAATGAACTTATCTGAGTATCTTTTAAAAAATCTTGCCAGTGCTGATTTTAAGACAGAAAACATATTTATGGATACGATGTGTGTAAACAAATTTCATTTTAAAGTCAAAGTTGATGATAACAGCTAAGTTTCTTGGAAAGATGATTTACTGCTCATTTGCACCCCACAGAACTTTTAGCTTCTTGACATCTTTTTCTTTGAAGTCCCTTTAAATACTACATGACTGCACTTAATTGTGCAAACCAATTTCAGAATCATATTTTCCTAGAAGAGTTTGCCTCAAAATACTAAATGTGTTTGGATGTACTTCTGTTATTATTTTTACATAAACATTTACAACATTTTTATTCATAATTGTTACTAATTGGGAAAAGAAACACAAATGTCTTTCAATGGGTGAGTGGATAAACCAATCATGGTATATCCATACAATAGAATACAATTCAGTCA
>NW_011889537.1:0-19846 GCF_000151845.1 Pteropus vampyrus | reverse complement strand
TTCTTTGTTTTCTATCTTTTCTATCAGACTAGATTCTTGGATAGTAACTTGAATCAGCAAGGTAACATGCTTCTTTGAATGGAAATTTTTGGCAATACTTTCCAGGCATTAAACATTTCACTTTTTGCAACAATATATAATTAATTTTTTGAGAAAGGTATATAAACATATTATTATGGCTCACATGAGAAAAATAATTTTCCTGGAGCAGAAAATTAGAAATGCAATTGCTGGAGAGTAAGATATATACATCTTCAGTTTTAAGAGACATTGTTCAATTGACTTTCCGAAAGATAGTGTGTGAGAGTTTCTATCTCTCAATGATACAAGTCATATCCTGCCTGCTTTGCCAGATTTTAAAAATTCCGTTTACTTTCTGAGTAAAAATTCATGTCATATAATTTTAATTTCTTATTATTAAGAGAAATTATCTATCTTGCTAACATCCATTGTCACAATTTTCTATTATTTTCTGCTTTCACTATGGCCCTTTTTTTTTTCTCTCATGATGATATTTTTAAATATTTTCTGGACACACACACACACACATATATATGTATATGTATGTATGTGTGTTTGTATGTATGTATATAAAGTTTTATGCATATATTCTGGATATCGTTTTAAATTTACCAGATGAAGAAAATAAAACGGAGTGGAGTTTTAATTATCATGTTTAAAGTTACATGATGAATAATTTCTGAGGTATTATTTACAACAAATCATTTCTTCTTATGAGGGTTTGCTGTAACAGAGGTTATCTTGTTGAATAGCTCCTTTTAAAACAAGTTCAGCTTTATTTATTTTATACATGATCAGTATGATTACGTTATAGTGGGAAGATCTTTCCTGATCCTCTGCTAATTTATTTAATGACAGCCATAAATTTCCTGGTTATATTAATGACGACAAAACATGTAATATCTGATTGTCCATATTTCACTATCAAAATACTTTGTATAGAGTCTTCCCAGGATTTAAATACAAAGCTTTAATGAGCAAATATTTTACTGGGTCTAAATTATTCACATGCTTTTAAAATAAAAAGAAAATGTTATACTAGTAAAAAAAATATAAACACAATAATGCAAATAACAAATGGTATTCTCTCGAAAGTATAACCTTATTTCAAAACCATGACATATTACTTTATTCATGTTTCTAATTCACAGACTTTCCACCATCCTTTGTTTTTCAATGCATCCATGAAAATAGTACATAGGCCTAATAAAATTTTTCATTTGTGACGACCACATCTCTGAGAGCAAGTTGCAAAATTTTTATAACTTCACCGAGCTCTTTCCTGATATCTAGCTTCACCTTGACAGGTTTATCTAACACTCCCTTCCCCTACAATGTTAGTCATCACAGAGTATGTGAAATAATAGCATGTCTACTGCAAAAGATAACTGTGTGGTGCAAACAGTATGCAGTAGATCAAAGAGTGTAGACTCTTACTTAAAACGACTTTCTATGTTCTAAAGAGATTGATTTCAACATTAAAATTAAATTAGTCTTCTGTCTTGACTAATTCTTCACACATCCTTCATTTGGGTATGCACTGACAGCTAAAGATGCCGTTTTCACAAATAACTTACCTATTGATTGAACACCTCTCTCTTGAATATCTTACAACCTTATTCCCCCACTATAATATAATGGCAGAAAAGATATTTCAGATCCGTCACTCTTTCAGTGCTATTTTGCCTGCTAGCTATGCCTCTTTTTCAGTAAAGGCAGAATATTAATTTGCTGGGGCTGCTGTAACAAACTACCACAGACTGGATGGCTTAAGCAACAGAAATTTATTGTCTCACAGTTCTGGAGGCTGGACGTTTTAGGTCAAGGTGTTGGCTGGCTAATCCTTTTAAGGGCTATGGGAAAGAGCATTTCCAGCTTCTCTCCAAGCTCCTGGGATTTGCTGTGGCATTCCTTGGCTTGTAGATATCTCACTGTGATCTTTGCCTTCATGTTCAGAAGGCATCGCTCTGTGTGGGTGCATGTTTTGTTGTCTAATTTTTTTTCTTATCAAAAGGACACAGTCATATCGGATTAGTGCTCTCCATAATGATCTCTAGTTAATTTGATCATCTACAAAGACCCAGTTTCCAAATAAATTCAATTCACAAGTACTGTATTCACGAGTAGAATTTCAACATCTTTTTGTGGAAGACAGAATTCAACCCACTACAATTTATTGACTTCATGTTTAATTTTGTCATATATTATAAAGCCTTTGCTATGTTCTACTTACTATATCAATTCATTTTGTCAATAAGAATCCATTTTTCTTTTCTTCCCTTTCATTTCTTTATCAAGTTCTCATCAATGACTTTATTCAAAAGACATTTATTCATTTTAATCTGCTAGATAATCTGCTTTCTTGATGTATAATTTTCTTGATTCTTTTAATGACATTTCATTTCCATAAATTCTTAATTTCTCCACATCAGATGCTGCCTCTTGTCCTTGGTGTTTTGTTTTGTTTTTCATCTCACTAACTCTCAGCCATTATTTAAGCTTGGTAATGATCTAAACACAGAAAAAGCACTATAAAAGGAGGAAAGTGTCAAGACTTTGTATCAAGGAGAGGGACCCCATCAGAATTGTTCAGCGCCTTCCTTACAAATACATACTAAAGTTCTGTTGGTTAAATGGGAAGCATTTTAAAGTCACTGGAAGATTAATGTACAAACACGTAAGACATTCAGTACTCTGATATTTCTCCAGGGAAAGTGTGACTATCACTTCTTTGCTCTCCACCGGTAAGCCATCCCACATCCATTTCTACTATGGGCAACTGGCCTTTTTGAAGCGTCACCTGGGCTCTCGTGATCTCTAAGTACCATGCGTCTTCAGCCAGTGGGAAGTGCTGTTGGAAGCAGGGGGGCAGGGACAGAAAGAGCACAGGGTATTTACTGTCCATCCTTGTATAGATGCAGCACTGGCAATTGCTGGATTCTACTCTGGCCATGGTTATGGCGTGGCAAGGCTTCAAACACAGCAACTCTGGTTGAGCCCAGGAACACATTCCCTCTCCTGCACCTTCAGAACTGGAGGTAGAGTCGTCTTTTTGCAGTTGCTAATCCCCAGGTCCTCAGGGGCCCATCTCCTCAGCTGTCCTGTTAACACTGCCCTCACTCCATGAGAAGTTCTTTTGATAAAGGCTCTTTTGTAATCATTTTGTGTGTGACATCTGTTTCCAGACAAATGTGATATTGCTTAAATTTTGAATTTTAATCAACTTTTAAGCAACAATCCTCTTCCTTATTCTATGAACCTGAGAAAGTCAACAAATAACAGTTCCTTAAGAAACACAGGTCTTTTTTCCAGACCATGGGCCATTGAACACTATTTTAGAACTTTTAAGTTAAATAATGAACTTTTCTGAACAAAGAGGGAATCAGGTGAGGCTTAGGCTCAACATTTTATTAAATCCCCGAATTCAATTATATTTGTGATAATATTTCATTTTCAGAACAATTTTATCTTTATGAATTAATAAATGCCTCAATGATCCACTTGTTTGAATTAATAATGCAATTTCCTTTCAGTCTGTAAGAAAATGAAATTGCTATTCTTTGAAACCTTATCCAGCTCCAACATTAGTTACATCCCTGGTCAGTGGGTGGTGGTGGTAGTGGTTCAACAAAGACGTGCATTTTACAAAATTGTACATTATGTATAAACATAGAAAGTAAGTGAGACTGTTCAATTTGTCATTACTCTATTGTTATTTATTATCGATGCATTCAGATGATTCTGGATAATTCAGTTCTATATTATCAGCAGCCCAAAACAAAACTCAAAAAAATGCAATCTTACACTAATTATTCAAAGGAGTTTCGAAATGGTGAATGCAACATTGGTTATTTTGATGGCTCTGATATGTTACTATAGATTTCGTGGTCTATTTTGGACCCAGTTTATTTCAAGAAAATTAAAAATATTTATGTTTGGATATTTGGAGGAAAACGCTGTAGTATGAAATGAAGAGGGCAGTGGGGGTTCACTGTGGTGCTCAATCAGTGGTAACCGCTGCTATAACTGGCACTATTGCTCTATGCACCACTGAGTCCAACCAGACCAATGCACACTACCGGGGCAGGGTGATGGGGGCTCCCTTACTGATCATAGTTTATTATTGTACACACTTCTCAAGTCTGCAACCATCATGGATCTCTGGTGATTCCCTTCCTCAGGGTCTTCTACTTCTCTATCAGCCTTTGAATGCCTTCAAGACCTTGAAGAAGCATCAGAGGGGAGTGTATGGAGAATGTGACATAGAATGAACTCACAGCCACCTCCTGGCCATGCTGGCTGAGCTATCTACTTAGTGACTCCCGGATGCTTGCCTAAGGGCAGTGAGGGTCTCAGTTCCCTTGGAAAAGGGAAGAAGAATGATATAATAAGTTGTTCACAAACCCAAATGTGTTCAATTAAACAAGCCTGTCCTTAATTCTGAGATTATGCCCTTCTTAGAATTTGCATTAATATTCACTTTCATTTAATAAATCAAAGTCATATAGTTTACTGTTTTACTTTTTATGGGATTTTTTTTATGTTTTTATTTGGCTAAAACATTTTTATGTTTTCTTTTGGCCAAAAAGAAAACACTGCAGAGAGAATTAAATTGAACACTTATTCTGTCAGTGGAAACTTTTTTCTGTATCCTTTCCTACTTTCTCACTTTAGAATTTTAATTCCATAATTTCTCCACTTTATCCTCTCTACAATGAACTTTGCCTTATGACTACAAAAATGAGACTTATTTTTTCTGGAAAAAATTTAATTTTCTTATCATCAATTCTAGTAATATAGTTAGTAAATTTTTTTATACGTTCTGTATTTTAAAAATGTGTCAGCATTTTTACTTACACAAAGAAGATAGTAAATAAAAATCCATTCTTTGAAGCTTTATGACTATGTATTAGAAGTGCCAGAAGCCACTTTTTTATGAGTCTGTTTCTCGAACATCCAGGGCAAGGGCATAGCAACCATGACCTGACCATGGGGACAGGTCACTGTTGACACAGGGACTTAGCTTCCTTCAAAACTGTTTGACATATTCCACAAAAGGTGAGAATTTCTCTAAATAAGTATCAGTACTTTTAAAATTACAATTTATTAGAAAAGTAAATGACTTTCTTATATACCAAGAAGGAACAAGTGGATTTTGAAGTTAAAACTCTATGTTATTTACATTAACACGCCCCACGCACAATTCCTAGGTTTAAATATAACAAAATATGTAAAAGATCTATGTAAAATAAGAGTAAAATCTATAAAAATGCTGATGAATGAAATAAAGAATTAAATAAACAGAGAGATATTTTATGTTTTTGGGTAGGAAGACAATGTTGTCTAGATGTCACTTTACCTTAACTTGATCTATAGATTCAACACAACACGAATCAAAATTTTAAGTTATTTTGTGGACATGAACAAAATGATTTTAACATGTATATAGAGGAACAAATGACACAGAATACTCAACACAATACTGAAGGAGAGCAAAGTTGGAGGAGTGACCCTACCTGACTTCAAGACTTACTATAAAGCAGCAGGAATCAAGACAGTGTGTACTGGTAAATAATGGACAAACAGATCAATGGAGCAGAATAGTATACTGAAATAGACACACAAAAATATGGTCCACTGACCTTTGACAAAGGAGTAAAGGTAATACAATGTACAAAGATAATCTTTTCAATAAATGGTGCTGGAACAACTGGATATAACATGTAAAAAAGATGATTCTGGATACAGAGCTTACCTTTTTACAAAAATCAACTTAAAATGAATCACAGACCTAAATATAAAATGGAAAACTATAAAACTATAAAACTACATGACTTAGGAGAAAATCTAAATGACTTTGCATATTGCAATGATTTTTAGATACAACGCCAAAGGCACAATATACAATAAAAGAAATAATCGATAAACTGGATCTTATTAGAAGTAAAAGCTTGTGCTCTATAAAACAAAGGGTCAAGAGAATGAGATGACAAGCCATAAACCATTAGAAAATATTTGCGAAAAACACATCTGATGAAGGATTTTTATTCAGAATATACAAAGATCTCTGAAAACACAACAGTAAAAAAACAAGCAACCAGATTCAAAAATAGGCAGAACATCTGAACAGACCTTGCACAGAAGTTCTACAGGTGAAAAATAAGCATATGATAAGACTCTCACCATTATATGTTAGTAGAGAATAGCAAATTAAAACAAAAAAGAGATACTACTACACACTTACTAGAATGACCAAAATTCTCCTCACTGACAACGTCAAATGCTGATGAGGATGTGGACCGACAGGAATTTGCATTCTAGACTGGTGGGACTGAACATAGTACAGTCACTTTGGAAGATAGTTTTGCAGATTCTTTCTGAAGTAAATACACTCTTGACACAAAATCCACCAGTCTCATTTCTTAGGATTGACTTAAAAGAGTTGAAAATGGGTATCCACACAAAACTTGCACGTGGATGTTTATAGCAGCTTTATTCATAACTGCCAAAACTTGGAGCACCCGAGATGCCCTTCAGTAGATCAATGGATAATCAACCTATGGTACATCCAGACAGTGGGATGTTATTTAGTACTAAAAAGAAAACAGCTACCAAGACATGAAAAGTTATGGAGGACTCTTAAATGCATATTACTACATGAAGGAAGCCAATTTTAAAAAGGCTTCCTTCGTACATACTGTACAATTCTGAATGACATGACCTTCTGGAAAAAGTAAAACTATGAAGACAGCAAAGAGGTCAGTGGTTGCTAGGGATTGGAGGGAAAGAGGGATAAATATGAGTAACGCAGAGGACTCTTAAGACAATGAAACTATTCTGCATGATTCCATAATGATGGACACATGTCATTATACGCTTGACCAAATTCAAAGAATTTACAACAGCAAGAATGACCTGTAATGTAAACAATGGATTTTGAGTGACGATGCGACGATGTAGGTTCATTAATCTTAACAAACATACCAGTCTGGTGAAGGATGTTAATAGTAGGAGAGGTTATGTGTCTTTGGCGCGGGGCGGGTGGACGATAGGGCAGGGAAGGGTTAGGAGATATATGGGTAACTTCTCAATTTTGCTGTGAATCTTAAACTGCTCAAAAAATAAAGACAGTTGTTATTTTTTAATTACAATTTATTCCTAAGAAGATACTAGATACTTTAACCTTCATTAAAAATTTGAGGCTATCTGAAGCAAGACAAGGATGCCCACTTCCACCACTCCTCTGCAACATTGTACTGGAAGTCTTAGCCACAGCAAACAGACAAGAAGGATAAATAAAAGGCATCCGAATTGGAAAGGAAGAAGTAAAACTCTTGTCATTTGCTGATAACATGATACTTTATATAGAGAAACCTAAAGATTCCACCGAAAAACTGTTAGAACTGATCGATGAATTCAGTAAAGTAGTAGGTTACAAAATAAATATTCAGACGTCAGTGATATTTTTATACACTAATGATAAACATTCAGAAAGAGAAATTAAGAAAACAGTCCCATTTACAATCGAATTAAACCCAGTAAAATACCTGGGAATCAATTAACCAAGAAGGTAAAAGACCCGTTTACAGAAAATTATGTCATTGAAAAAAGAAATTGAAGAAGATATAAATAAATGGAAGCATATACTGTGTTCATGAGTAGGAAGAATCAACATCTTTTAAATGGCCATACTACCCAAAGTGATCTCTAGATTCAATGCAATCCCTATCAAAATACCAACAGCAATTTTCAGAGAGCAAAAACAAATAATACTAAAATTTATAAAGAGCCATAAAAATCACTGAATAGCCACAGCAATCTTGAGAAAGAAGAACAAAGTTGGAGGTATCATATCTGATATCAAACTATACTACAAGCCTACAGTAATCAAAACAGCATGGTACGGGCATAAAAAGAGATACATTGCTCAATGGAACAGAATAGAGAGCCAAGAAATAAATCCACACATCTACGCTCACTTAATATATGACAAAAGAAGTAAGAATATACAATGGGGTAAAGACAGTCTCTTCACTAAATGGTGTTGGGAAAATTGGACAGCTACGTGCAAAAGAAGAAGCTAGACTACCTTTTTACACCGTATACAAGAATAGATTCAAAATGAATTAAAGACTTAAATGTAAGACCCAAAACCATAAAATTACTAGAAGAAAACATGGGCAGGAAACTCTCTGATATTACTAACAGGAATTTCTTTTAAGATGTAGCTCCTTGAGCAAGGGAAACAAAAGAAAAAAATAAACAAACGGGTCTACATCAAATTAAAAAGCTTTTGTATAGCAAGGGAAATCATCAAATTAAAAAGTTTTCGTATAGCAAAGGAATTCATAAAAAGAAAACAAAACAATCTACTGTTTGGGAGAAAATATTCACTTATGATACATCTGGTAAGGGATTAATATCCAAAACATATAAAAAACTTATACAACTCAACAACAAAAGAACAAACAACCCAATTAAAAAATGGGCAGAAGACCTGAACAGATACTTCTTCAAAGAGAAAACACAGATGGTTAATAGACATATGAAAAGATGCTTAAGGTCACTGATCATCAAAGAAAGGCAAATTAAAACCATAATGAGATCTCACCTCACACCTATCAGAATGGCTAGCATCAATAAATGAAAAAACAACAAGTGTTGATGAAGATGCAGAGAAAAGGGAACCTCATACATTGTTGGTGGGATTGCACATTGGTGCAGCTGCTATGGAAAACAGTCTAGAGGTTTCTCATGAATTAAAAATGGATATATCTTTTGACCCAGCAATTGCACTTCTGGGTATTTATCCAAAGAAAACCAAAACAATAATTTGTACAGATCTATGCACTCCAGTATTCACGGCAGCACAATTTACAATAGCCAAGATATGGAAGCAACCTAAATGCCCATCAACAGACAATTGGATAAAGAAATTATGGTTCATATATACAATAGAATATTACTCAGCCATTAAATCAAATGAAATCCTGCCATTTGCAATGACATGGACTAGAAATTATTATGCTGAGGGAAATAAGTCAGACGGAGAAAGATAAATACCATATGATTTCACTTATATGAGTAATCTAAGAAAAAAAGAACAAACTAATCAAAAACAGATACAAATAGAGTGGACAATTTGGTGACCGACAGAGGGGAGGGTAGTTGGGGGGCTGGGAGAAGTTTTAAGAAGTTTTAAGTACAAATTAGTAGTTCATAGTTGGTCATAGGGATGGGGAGCAAAGCAGAGGGAATGTAGTTAGCATTAATATGATGGCTAGGTGGAGGGCCAGGGAAGGGAGGGAGCAATTGGAGTGAGCGTTTTATGAACTGTATAGATGTCTAACCAAGGTACTCTATACTTGAAACTAATTGGAATGAATAAATTTTAAAAAAAATACACACAGAAAACTTGATCCTGACACTAGGGCATGAAAATAACTTTTTCTGAGTTTCTTCAAATAAAGATTGATCACTCTCATCTCTTTATTGGGGGTAAAAACATTTTATATTCATTAAAATGTAAATTTATTCTGATGTAATTCATGTTACAAAAAAAAAAAACCATAGACCATCCGTTCATTTAATTTTCACTTAAACTTTATTCCATTTACTATATATAGTGAGTATCTGTTGTCTGCCTTAGAAATTTTCAAGCCTTTCTTAAACAGTGACCCTGAAATACCTGAATTTTTTCCATGAAAAAGCAACAAAAGACAAGTGATCAAACTCTGATTTGTTTCACCCAAACTTCCAACTTCTTTAGCCACAGAATCTTTTTGTAAAATAGTATCCTTTATTATCCACTTTGAGAGATATTGCTCTGTAATACACAGCACAGCATTGTCCAATGTGGTTGGCCCTCTAGGTGATCATAAAATGGAAGATTTGCAGCAGAGTAAAGAGATTGAATGAAAATATTAAAATGTCTATTTTTTTCAGTAGAGATGTTTTCAAATTATGTTAGACCTCAATAAGCATATTCAACCCTCTTTCTGCTTTCATAAAAAGATTATACTTGTAAGTCATTTGTGGATAAGACATCTGTCACTCAGAGAAGGATGTCATTAAAGGACATTAGCACTATAAGGGCATTACTGCCAAATCTCCCTGCTCAGGTCATTCTCCTTTCAGGACTTCCTTATACTGTGGGATGGTCTTCAATTTTGTGATTCTATGAGATGACTCGAATTTATGAGGAATGGCTATACCAGCTGCCATCGTTTCATCCTTAGGTCTCTGTCAGCTCTAGTCAGGTCTCTGACAGCCTTGGTTGGCTAAAACTAAGACCACTGTCACAGAAAAAAAAAATTAATATGCTTTGCTTTTCAAGTAGGATGATATTAATACCAGTTATTTACTTCTACCTCAAGATTGTAAAAGAAGGCAGTGGTAAACATGATTACAGAATATATGAACTGTGTACTGTGAAACAGAGCTACTTAATAAAATCAACACCACTCAGTTGTAGAGGATGATGTGTGTCCACATGGACAACAAGGGACAAGAGTGGACAAGAGCACCTGTCTTTCGATAAGCAGCTCTCGGGTGGGGGGGGAGTGCCTAAGCCTGACAAAGAGACACTTGGCCTGGGGACAACGATGGCCACAGACACATAAAGCCTGGGAGACCACAAAAAAGTCATGAAGGAGAAATACTACTATCCAGGTCCAGATGCATCTTTACCTCCAGTCACTGATCTTTTGTGAAAAATTCTTCTAAAGAAATACATATTTTTGTTCCTAAATCAAAAATAGTTCTGGATGTCTTCCCTGCTTGGTAGTAGGGTATTTGTTTCCCAAATATCTCTGTTGGATAAACTTTCATTACAAAATTACTCAGAAAAGTATTCATCTTCCTCCTGCCTCCCCAGGTCAATGTCCCCTAAAATGTCTGACCCACAATATCAAGGAACTCACTAGCAGAGAAATAGGTGCGAGAATGTGATTTTGTTACCCAGGTAACTAAACTTGATTGCTTTTCTTTTTCAAAGGGTCACAGAGTCGAGCACAGCAGTGATAGCAGCCAACGGGAGCGTGCTGTTTCTCTGTGGTCTCCTGTGAAATCTGGTCACTTCTCAGCATTAAAGAATCTCTATGAGACTCCCTGAGGGTGGGCCAGCCTCAAATCTGGGGATTCTTGTCTTCCTGGTCATTTCTCTGAAGCATCTAGAAGGCATGCTCTCTACACAGAATCAGTTTCCACTTATCAGAAGTGTAGGAGAAGAAAACACACTTGTCAGATGGCTCTCCATTTCAGTGATTTGGCTTTTAATTCTCAATTTGTTTCTGTTTCTAAACTTTAGAGCTTTTCACCAATCTATAAGAAACATCTCGAAAAGGTCAGGTGACCCACGAATCTAAATATTTCCTCTTAATATGACCTTAAGTCTGTTTTTCCTCCTTGAGGAGCTCGATCTATTCTTTACTATCTCAAAATAGAGATTTTAATACAAAAATAATACACAAGTGATTCTCTCAAATCCTGTCCTTTTCACAGCCTATTCTTAACATATATTTTGAGTTTTGTAAAGAATGAAGAAAAAGTGGCAAATAACTTTATAGGGAAGTGTCAGTATTATATAAATAAATAATAATAGCCAAGCTTAAGTCCCTAAATTTACAAATTATATTAAATTTACAAGCTTATATCTTAATTCTTTTTCTTGGGAATGAGAAGTGCTCTTTTAAATGAGCCAGTAAAAGTTGGTAACATAGTAAATCGAAAATGAAAAGAAAAATCTTATGAAAATAAATAAAGAACTCTACAAGAACTATTTGATTCCATTGGAAAGAGCTATATAAGAATAATGGGTATATCAGAAGAGAGGGAGAAAGGTACAGAAAACGTATTTGAATAAATAATTGACAAGATTTTCCAAACCTATGGAAATTATTGCACATTGAAATCTAAGAAGTTAATAGAACGCCTAATTATCTCAATCCAAGAAGTCCTTCTCCAAGGCCGTAATAGTAAAGCTGTCAAAAATGAATGACAGAAAGAGAATTATCAAGGCATCCAGGGGAAAAAAGATGGTATTGTATAAATCTCATTGCATTATCATTAGATATTTCAGCATAAACCCTACAACTAAGAGAAAGTAGAATCAAATATTAAAAATAATGAAAGAGAGAAATCACCAGCCAATAATAATATATCCAGCAAAGTTATCCTTTAGATATGAAGGAGAAATGAAGGCTTTTCCAGACAAAAGCTGCAAGAATTTACCACCGCAAGAGCTGCATTACAAGAAATGCTGAAAAGTGCTCTTCTATCTAAAATAAAAAGAAAAAAGGATAGAAAACTGCAAGGAAGATAAATAACAGACTGACAGAAACAAGGAAATTGCAACCCTTGTTCAGAAGAGGATATTAAATTCTTACATCTAACATGAAGGTTAAAGGAGGAAAAAAATTACTTTTAAAAAAGAAGACGATAGTTACTGCATTTAAAAATAAACAGCATAAAAGAGATAAATTGTGAGCATAAAGGGATAATTTATGACAACAAAAATATAAAAGGGGAACGGAGAGAGAACTAAACTTGCACAAGTCAATGGCGATAAGATGAAATCAGAAGAAAAAGAACTGTTGTACATATTATACTGTTTTCCCACAAACCTAATGGCAATCTCAAAACAAAAATCTAGAAATTTGACGAGTAACAAAAGAAAAGAGATAAGACAAAGGAAAAATTATTGAATACCATCAAACTAAAAGAGCACACAGAAACACAAGGGCAAAGACACAATGGAGACACAGAGCTGCCTGAAAACAAAAGATAAAATGGCTATAGGAAATCCTCATATATCGAAAATCACCCTAAATGTACATGAACTGAACTCATCAATTAAAAGGCATAGAGTAGTGGGATGGACCAAAAAACGAAACTTGACTATTTACTGCCTTTAGGAGACCCTTCTCAGTTGCAAAGACAGACATAGACTCAAAGCGAAGGGGTGGAAGATGATACTCCAAGCAAATGGCATACAGAGAAAAGTGCTGTAACCTTACTTATATCAGACAAAATCAATTTTAAGATAAAAAGGTAACAAGAGGCAAAGGTGGACACTTTAATGATAATGGGGACACTACATCAAGAAGACATAACACTTATTAATGTATATGCACCCAGCCTGGGAACACCAAAAGACATAAGAAATTACTAAGAGAACTAAAGGAGAGAAGACTGATGAGAGTACGATTAGAGGAGGGTACTTAAATATCCTATTGACATGAATGGATTGATCATCTCAAAAGAAAAATTAGTCAACCTTAAATGACACATTAGACCAAATGAACATAATCAATATTTATAGAGTTTTTCATCCCAGAACACCAGAAAGTAGATTCTTCTCTCGTGCACATGGAACATTCTCTTGGATACACCATATGTTGAGGCACTATCTAGTCTCAACAAGTTTAAGAAGACTGAAATCATACCAAGCACATTCTCTGACCACAATCCTCTGAAACTAGAAATCAATTGCAAAAAGAAATATGGGAAAACCATAAATATGTGGACACTAAACGAATTCCTTCTGAACGTTGACTGGGCCAAATAATAAATATAAGACCTCGAAAAATACACACAGAGACAAATGAATATAATACAACATATCAAAAATTGAGGATGCAGCCAAAGAAGTGATAACAGAGAAGTTTATAGCATCACAGGCCTGCCTCAAAAAACAAGAAAAATTGAGAAGGGAAATAAATGGCATTAATGACAAAGGCTCTGTTCATCCCTCTGGCGACCAAATCAAAGTTGTGACAGAAACAAGGAGCCAACCTGGGATCTAGATGAACAAGCCATACAATTAGAGAGAATCTAAGAAATCACCTTGCAGCAGTAGAAGGTAGGATGGGGCGAGAACACGAGCCTGCCCAGTCCTGAGTGGGTACGAGGGACAGAGGCTATGGCAGTGGCAGCTGCAGACACTGCTGAAAGGGGCCGTGTCTGTGAGAAGACTTCTCTGTGACAGACCGACTCGCTCTGAGCACCAGTGCCTGTTCGGCTGCGCAGGGAGCACCAGGGATTTATAGGAGGACACTGAGTTGTCAGACTGAGGGCATAAGTGAGACTCACTCTGTATCAAAGTGCCGGTGGTATCCATGTTCCTCTGCTGAGCCCTCCCGCATTCTAGTGAGCAGACTCTGCAGAATCATAGCGGGAGGTGTCACCAAACTGGATAATAGAGATTGCTCTGCCCAGAAGATTCCCTGAAACTCCACCTCTCCCAACTCACAGCCACACTCCAGCCACATCTAGGTATGTCCTCACTTACTCAAGTGCCCTTTGCTGAGCAATGCCTAGACTCACGCTGCTGGCAGCTAGATTTGGTTTTTGATGTGGCCTTTAGAGGCAACTTTAAGCACAGCACCTGTGGATTGCTTGCTGAATCTTAACAGGTGGCCCCAGAGTGGCACAGGTTTGGGCTAAACTTTGCCTACAGCTGAACCTCGCTCAGGACTGTGTCACTGGACATCTTCTACACAAATCCACCCTAGTAAGACTGGGAGACGTAAGAGCTTTGCTAAGTACATAGAAACAGACACAAAAAGGCAGCCAAAATGAGAAGAAAAAGAAACAGGAACCATATGAGAGAACAGAATACAGATCCAGAAATAATGAAGTCAAGCAATCTAACATATGCAGAATTCAAAACACCAGTTATGAAGGTGCTCAATTAATTTGTGGGACGTGTAGATGAATTCAGTGAGAACTTCAACAAAAAGATAAAAAACATAAGAACGGAAATGGAAATTATAAAAGGGAATCACTCAAAAATGAACACATTATCTAAGATGAGAAGGATATTAAATGGAATAAACAAAGTGAATAAAGAAGAGGATCAAATGACCTACAGGGAGAATGGGAAAGTCAAGGCCACTCAATCAGAATGGCAAGATAAAAGAAGTCAAGACTATAATAATAATTTAAGAAGCCTATGGGACACTATTAAAGGTAAAATATCCATGTCATAGGAGTACCTGAAGAAGAACAAAATGTTCAAGAGGTATTTGAAGAAATAATGATGGGAAACTTCCCTAACCTGATGAAGGAAATAGACATAAAACCCCAGGAAGCTCATAGAGTCCCCCAATCCAGGAAGTCATAGAGGCCCACACCAGGACACAACAGAATTAAAATGCCAAAGGTTAAATACAAAGAGAGAATCTTAAAAACAGCAAGAGAAAAGCAGTTACTCACTTACAAGGGAGCACCCATAAGCCTGGCAGCTTATTTCTCAAAAGAAACCATGCAAGACAGAAGAGCCTCGCACAAAATATTTAACATGATGAAAACCCAGGAGCCACAACCAAGAATACTTTATTCAGCAAAGCTCTCATTCAGAGTTGAAGGACAGATAAAGAGCTTCCCAGACAATAGTAAGCTGAAAGAATTTATCATCACGAAGCTAATATTACAGGAAATGTTGGAGAGAATTCCTTAAGAATGAAAAACATGTATCAAAAACAGGAATAAAGAATGGTACTAACTACATTCTTGTCTACGAGTACCTCAAATGGAAGAGAATTAAATGCTCCAACCAAAACATTGGGTGGTTGAATGGATAAGAAAACAGGACCCATACATATGCTGTTTACAAGAAACTCACTTCAGGTTAAAAGACACACAGAAACTAAAAGGAAGGGGTTGGAATAATATATTGCCTTGATGGACCTAGAAAGGATTGTGCTGAATGAAATGGGTCAAATAGACAAAGACAAATATTGTATGAGTTTAAGTATATGTGGAATCTAAAGAACAAAATCAGCAAGAACAACAAAAGTGGAAATAAATTCAGAGATACAGAGAGTATTTATTTATTTATTTATTTTTTAGACGAGGCAACCCTTGGTTCAGCTTACGATCTCTTATATTTTATTTTACTTTTTTATGCCTACAACCCCTGGTATTCCAATGTGGTCTCCCACCCAAGAACTAACCAGGCCCGACCCTGTTTAGCTTCTGAGATCAGACGAGATCGGGCTCGTTCAGGGTGGCATGCCTGTAGACAATACAGAAAATTTTAGAGAGATACTAGATGGGAGGGAGTTTCAGGCGACAAAAAAAAAAAAAAAATAGACAAATTGATTAAGAGGTACTAATGGATAGTTGCAGAATAGACATGGAGTTGCAGAGTATAGTACGGAGAAGATGGTTAATAATATTGTACTATGTAATAGGGAAGAGGTGTACTAGATTTAGTGGGGTGATCACTTTTGAGAGTTTGTGGATCTCTGATCACTATACTATACAACGGAAATGGGTGTATTATCATATGCCAAATATAATTGGAAAAAAAAACCTCACTGAATTGTATAGTGAAAATACAAGCAACTGATTGTCTATTATATTTCAATAAAGACAAAAAAGAAAACAAGAAAAATCTAAATAAACACATCACCTTTAAGACAAACAAAACCCAAAGTCAACAGAACAAAGGAAATAATAAAGATTAGAGCAGAATTAAGTGCAATAGAGAACAAAAAAGACAATAGAAAAAATAATGTAACAAAAAGTTGCTTTTTGAATAAATGAAACCAACCAACTTCTGGCTAGACTCACTAAGGAAAAAAAACACTCAAATAAACAAAATCACAAATGAAAAAGAAGAAATTACATTGGACACCACAGAAATACAAAGGACTATACAAGAATACTATGAAAGGCTATATGCGACCGAATTTGATAATCTAGGAAAAATGGACACGTTCTTAGAAATACACAACCTTCCTAGTCTGTATCATGTAAAATTGGAAAATTTAAAAAGGCCAATCAAAGGCAAGGAGGTTAAAAGTCATCAAAGAATTCCTAAAAAATAAAAGTCCAGACCAGATGGCTTCACTAGTGAATTCTGCCATCAATCGAAGAATATTTTATATCTCTTATTCTCAAACTTTTCCAAAAATTGAAGAAAAAGAAATACTTCCTAACCCATTTTATGAGGCCTATATTACCCTGATAGCAAAACCTGGCAGGGCAACAGAAAGAAGAAAATTACAGACCAAAATCTCTAATGAATATAGATGCAAAATTCAAAACAAAATACCAGTGAATTGAATACGATAATATATTAGAAAGGTAACACATCATGATCAACTGGGGTTCATTTCGGGAGCACGAGAATGGTTTAACAATTGCAACTCAAGCAATGCGATACACTACATTAACAAAATAAATAATAAAAGTCGTATGCTCATATTAACAAATGAAGAAAAGCATTTGGTAAGATACAACATCCATTTATGATTAAAACACTCAATACAAGGAAAGAACCTTAACAGAATAAAAGCCATATATGACAAACCCTCAGCTAATATCATATTCAATGGTCAAAAACTGAAAGCATTTCCTCTAAGATCAGAAACAAGATAAGGATGCCCACTCTTGTCGCTGTTACTCAAAATAGTACTGGAAGTCCTAGCCAGACCAATCAGGCAAGAGAAAGAGACAAAAAACATCCAAATTGGGAATGAAGAACTCAAATTGTCACTTTTTTTCAGCTGACATGATTCTCTATATAGCAAACCCTAAAGACTACACCAAAAGACTATTAGAAACAATAAAATGCAGTGATGTTGCAGGAGACAAAATGAATGTACCAAAATCAGTCATGTTCCTATATACTAAAAATGAAACAGCAGAAAAAGAAAGGAAGCAACTCATTCCATTTAAAATTGCAACAAATGAATAAAATACCTAAGAATAAACTTAACACAGGAACTGAAGGACTTATGTACTTAAACTACAAAACAAAACATTGTTGAAAGAGATTGAAGAGGACACAAAGAAATGAAGAGATATTTCATATTCATGAATTGGAAGAATTAACATAGTTAAAATGACCATTTAACCAAAGCAATATATAGATTTAATGCAATCCCCTTGAAAACCTCAAAGGCATTTTTCAAAAAAGAGAACAAAGATTCACCACATTTGGAGCTCTCCATCAGATGGACCCAGAGATGCTTCTGGAAGTAACGACATGATGGCTGCCCAAGGAGAACCCCAAGTTCAGTTCAAACTTGTATTGCTTACTGATGGTGGGACTAGACAAATTATATTTGTGAAATGTCTGCTGACTGGTGAATTTAAGAAGTATGAAGCTACCTGGGGTGTTGTGGACCACTCTGGTGTTCCACACTGACAGAGGACCTGTTAATTTCAATGCATGAGACATGGCTGGGCAGGAGGTTTGGTGGACTGAGAGATAGCTATTACATCCAAGCCCAGTGTGCCATGATAATGTTTGATGTAACATCAAGAGTTGCTTACAAGAATGTGCCTAACTGGCATAGAGATTTGGTACGAATATGTGAAAACAGCCCCATCATGTTGTGTAGCAACAAAGTGGATACTAAGGACAAGAAAGTTAACGCAGAATCAAATGTCTTCCACTGAAAGAAGAATCTATGCTACGATGACATTTCTGCCAAAAGTAACTACACCTTCGAAAAGCCCTTCCTCGGGCTCGCTAGAAAACTAATAGGAGAACCTAACTTGGAGTTTGTTGCCATGCCTGCTCTTTCTCCACCAGAGGCTGTCATGGACCCAGCTTTGGCAACACACTTGAGCATGATCTACAGGTTGCTCAGACAACTGCTCTGCCAGATGAGGATGTCGGCATCTGAGAAAGTGAAGCAGGAGCTGAGTGTCAGAAGTCTAGTTTTATAGGCAACTGTCCTGTGATGTCAGTGGTGCAGGATGTTTGCCACTTTGTTCTATACCTAAGCAGAAAATTTACCTAATCTTTGGGATGCTGAAGGAGATGACTGAGCTTCGGAGTGAATGTGGCAGTTAAATATACCTTCATTTTTTGCACCTGCATATTTACCTGCTTTGGAAAACAGCTGTTTCCTTACTGAGTTTCAAATACAAGACTGCTACATTCACATCCCAATACTTACTGGTGAAATCTCGTTTGTTACTGTCCTTTGCAATCCTTTCCATTTAGAATCAGAATAAAGTTGTATTTCAATTAAAAAGAATACTAATCACATTGGTATGGAACTACAAAAGACCCTGAATAATCAAAGCAATCTCAAGGAAAAAATAACAAAGCCAGAGGCATCACGCTCTCTTACTTCAAATTATACTACAAAGTTACGATAATCAAACAGTTTGGTATGGGCAGAAAAACAGACACACAGACGAATGGAACACAATTGAGAGCCCCAAAATAAACCCATATGTAGCTGGGTAAATAAGTTTCAAAGGAGCCAGATATATACAATGGAAAAAAGAAAGCCTCTTCAATAAATGGTGTTGAAAAATCAGAAAGCCACTTGTAAAAGAATGAAACTAGAATGCTAATTGATACCATACACAAAAAAATAACTCAAATGGACTAAATACTGAAATAAAGACCTGAAAAAATAAAATACGCTGAAGAAAACAAAGGTATTAAACTTATGGACCTTGACCTCAAAGAGGATTTTATGAACTTGACCCCAAAGACAAGAGGAAAAAGGCAAAAATAAATGAATGGGACTACATCAAACTTAAAAGCGTCTGCAAAGTTAAAAAAACCAGGTGGGAGAACATATTTGCAAACAATACCTCTGATAAAAGGCTAACATCCAAAATATATAAAGAATGCCTATTAAAAAATGGGCACAATCCTGAACAGACACTTTTCCCAAGAAAATGTACAAATGGCCAACAGATAAATGAAAAGATAGATGCTCAACTTCACTAGCTAGTAGTGAAGTGCAAATCGAAACCACCATGAAATACCACTTCACACCTGTTAGAATGGCTATTATCAATTAGACAAGAAACAACAAGTGTGGGAGAGGATGTGGAGAAAAAA
>NW_011889536.1:664162-665977 GCF_000151845.1 Pteropus vampyrus | reverse complement strand
TAAGGCACGTGCAAAAGAAAATGGATGACTGTATATATATATAACTGTCCTTTTTATATCCGTAATGGTAACCACACACCAAAGATTTAGAACTGAAGTATATAACATAAAATAAGAAGAACCAGAGGCAAAACCCACAAAAGCCAACCAAAATAAAGAAAACAGAAACACAAGGACAAGGAAGCAATGGAAACATCGAGCTACCAGAAAGCAAATGATAAAATGGCTATAAGAAGACCTCATATTTCAATAACTGCCCTAAATGTAAATGGAATGAACTCACCAATAAAAAGGCACAGAGTTGCAGATTGGATCAAAAAACAAAACCCAAACATACGCTGCCTCCAGGAGACACATCTCAGATCCAAAGGCAAATATGACCTCAAAGTGAAAGGGTGGAAAATGATATTTCAAGCAAATGGCATTCAGAGAAAAGCAGAAGTAGCAGATGAACTAGACTTCAAAATAAAAAACGTAAAGAAAGATTCTGAGGGACACTTCATAATGACAAAGGAAATCATGCACCAAGAAGACATAACAATTATTAATATCTATGCTCCCAATGAGGGAGCCCTGAAACATGTAAAGCAATTACTAACAGAACTAAAGAGAGAAACAGACCAAAACACTATCATAGTAGGGGACCTAATACCCCACTGTCCGATATGGAGAGATCATCCAAACAGAAAATCAATAAGGAAATAACATCCTTAAATGACACATTAGACCAACTGAACATAATTGACATTTATAGAGCCTTCCATCCCCAAACAGCTGCTTATACATTCTTCTCTAGTGCACATGAAATATTCTCAAGAATTGGCCACATACTGGGACACAGAGATAGCCTCAACAAGTAAAAGAGGGTTGAAATCTTACCAACCATATTCTCTGATCATAATGCTTTGAAACTAGAGATCAACTGCATAACGAAAGCAGGAAGAACCACAAGTGCATGGAGATTAAACAACATGCTACTGAAGAATAACTGGGTCAGGGAAGAAATAAAAAGAGAGATCAAGAGATACATAGAAACGAATGATAACGATAGTACAACATATCAAAATTTGGGGGACACAGTAAAAGAAGTCATAAGAGGAAAATTCATATCATTACAGGCCTACCTCCAAAAACAAAAACAAACCCAAATAAACAACCTAACGCTTCATCTTCAAAAACTAGAAAAGGAAGAACAAATGAAGCCTAAAGTCAGCAGAAGGAAAGAAATAATCAAAATTAGAGCAGAAATAAATGAAATTGAAAACAACAAAAAAAAAGACAATGGAAAAACTAAATGCAACAAAGAGCTGGTTCTTTGAGAACTTTAATAAAATTGACATACTCTTGGCTAGACTCACTAAAGAAAAAAGAGAAAGGACACAAATAACCAAAATCAGGGATGAAAGAGGAGAAATTACGACTGATATTGCAGAAATACAAAGGATCATGCAAGAATACTGCGAAAAAGTATATAATACCAAATATAATAACCTAGAAGAAATGGACCTGTACTTGGAAAAATACAATCTTCCTAGACTGAATCAAGAAGAACTGAGAAATCTAAATAGACCAATCAGCAGTATGGAAATTGAAACAATCATCAAAAACCTACCAAAAAGTAAAAGTCCAGGACCAGATGGCTTCATCAATGAATTCTACCAAACATTCAAAGAAGATTTAATGCCTATTCTCCTCCAACTCTTCCAAAAAATCGAAGAAGAGGCAATACTTCCCAACTCATTTTATGAGGCCAATATTACCCTGATACTGAAACCTGGTAAAGATAACACAAAAAAAGAAAACTACAGACCAATA
>NW_011889536.1:657015-662147 GCF_000151845.1 Pteropus vampyrus | reverse complement strand
TTTACCCCAAAGACTTAAAAAATGATATCCATACAGATATTTGCACACCAATGTTCATAGCAGCATTATTCACGGTGGTCAGGACACAGAAGCCACCGAAGTGTCCTATGATAGATGATTGGCTATAGAAGCTGTAGTACAAAGTGACAGTAATCAAAACGGCATGGTGTTGGCAGAAAAACAGACAAACTGACCAGTGGAAGAGAATCGAGAGTCCAGAAGTAAACCCATATTTATACAGGCAAACAATTTTTGACAAAAATGTGAAAAACATACAATGGAATATTACTTAGCCATAAGAAGAGATGTAATACTGTCATTTGCGACAACCTGGATGGACCTCGAGATAATCATGCTAAGTGAAATAAGCCAGACAGAAATAGTTTAAAATCACATGATATCACTTATATGTGGGATATAAACCTAAAAGGAACAAATGAACAGGACAAACAAACAGAGACTCATGGACATGGACTATAGACTAGTGGTTACCAGAGAGTAGGGTATGGGGAAAGAGGGGAGTCTTAGATGGGGCAAAGGGAGTCAAATATAGGGGGGTAACGGGAGGGTCAAATGGATAAAGGAGGTCAAATATATGGTAGCTGAAGGGAACTGGACTTTGGGTGGTAAACACACAATAGAATATACAGATGTTAAATTATAATGTACACCTGAAAATTATATAATCATATTAACCAATGTTATCCCAATAAACTTAATTTAAAAAAAAAGAAAAAAAATGCTCTCAGGGTTCTCAGAGAATGCATATTAGCACTCACCTCTCTCTTTTCATTACATTACCATCCTGTGACAAACAGCTCCAAGACTCCCTAAAATCATGCTAGATTTTGGTCTCACTTCAGGCCACTGAAGACAGAAGGATCAAGCAGCAGTCGAATTTCAAATGCGCTGTACTGTTTGTTTTATGCTGATGTTGTCTGAGATGAGACTGTGATCCCAATTGGAGTATGAAAAGCTATTCAGTGGGCAGAGTGAGCTCTGGGCCTTTCCCTGATGATGGGTGGAAGCTGGAGCATGGACTTTCAAGGTTCCAGAGCTCCTGGGGCAGAAGGAGACACAGCTTGGGGAAGCTCCAGTCAGACATCCTCCCCAGAGAGAGGAGTCAGTGAGGCTGGGATTCTTGGGCCTTAAAGAGAGCCATTTTATCCTAGAGCCAAAGAGGAGGTAGGCTTTAGGTCAGAGCCAGGAACTTTCACTTCCAGGAACCATAAAAGACAAGGAGAGATGGTTGTAGCTGAGGTAAGTCATAGTAGAGAGTAGAGACCTCCAATGGTGGAGGAAGGGCCAGAGACAGGAGATGACAAAGCCTGGGAGAGGTGAGTCTGTAGTGAGACCCATCATGCAGACAATGGTCAGGCCTGAAATTTGATTCTTTTGTATGTACTTTCTCCCTCATTTGTTCATTCCACAAGGGCTCTTTTGTGGAATTCTGTACTCATCACTGGGGAAGGAGCAGTGAACAGGATGCAGACTTTCATCTAATGGACATGTAGTCTGGTGGGGAGAATAAATGTTAAGCAGATTGTTTTAGGTACACTGACTAAAGGGGAGGTCAGGGTGCTATGGGAGAACATGGCCTGTCTAATCTAGTCTGGAGCAGTAAGAAATGCTTCCTGTGGGTCCTGACACTTAAACCAAGACCTAAAGAAAAACAGAAGTTAACTAAATGAGAGGGTAGGGGTGAGAATTTGGTGGGGAGACCATTATTAGTTTCAGGCAGAGAAATTAATAAGTGCAAAGGTCCTGGGGTTAGGAGAAGCAGAAGGCTCCTAGAAGCTGAAAGAAGATCTGTGTGGCCTGAGTGAGGAAAAAGGGGTACATGATGAGGGTCAAGAATAGGTAGAGGCCAGGGCACACTTCAGGCCAGTTTCGGTCTTTGAGCTTGCTCATGAAGACAATGGGAAGACATTCAAAGATTTTAATCAAGGGGATGGCATGACCAGATTTATGACTTCAAGATGTCCCCATAGCTGCTGGAGAATGGGTGGGGGTAAGGGAGAGCTATAAAAATTGTGCTTTTGAATGGCCTATATGATGCTGCTGAGGTCACCATAAGATAAGGTACTCTGGATATGAGTAATGAGGAAAGAACTTGGATCTTAGGAATGAGGTCCAGAGAAAAATCTCTTCTTTCTGGTCCCCTGGTTGTGGCATTAAAAAAGTTAGCCATAGTCCCTAAACAGGGTACAAACTAAGCTGAAATCTGCTGTCTTTTTTCTTTGCTTCTGCTCAGAGTGGGAGGAGTCAGAGACTTCTCTGCCTGTCTGGCCCCCTGCCCTGGTTCCTGCCATTTTTTCCCACGTAGGGCATCTCTGAAATTGCACCTCTGATGTGTACCAATGGCGGAAACCACTACCACTTCCAAGTACTCATCCCAATGCCACACATGACCCCCACCAAGAAGTGCCCTGGGGGAGCAAGACGAGCACAGATTAAACCTCCATTTTCTACTGTCCTTGTTTTGTGATTCAGATGTTCATCCTTCCCAGAGTCAGCCCTGCTATTCCAGGTACTTCATCATGCTCCTACTGACAGAGACTGTAGAGGGACAAGATTGGCTTTCTATGAAGTGGTCTATGGCCAGTAATATCTTATTCTGTAGTTATAGACAACAGAAACAGGGGTGTATATGGTCCACAAAAAAAGTGGCAACATGTGACATTTAATTCAAGATTAAAAGAAATTGTCAATTGGAGCTGATTGTGCTCATCCAGATGTCACCAGAAACAGCTGTATGCCATCTGCCAGAGTAGATGCCACCAGCTGGAACAGCTTTCCTTAAGACTCTGGCTTTGCTTTTCCACAGCAGGAAGGCAAACTGAGGCTGGGGGCCAACCCTTGTGACAGGGGAATGATGGAGGCAGCAGTGGCAGCAGATGAGAAGATGAGCAAGCAGCATCTCTTCACCCCTCCCTACTTCTCAGGCTTTATTTATGCTAACAAAGGAAAGTAATTAATTACTGATAAGTGGCCTCTTTTAAAGAGAAATTATTCATAAGAGCAGGTGAGATTCTGCAGACATTCATCTTCCCAGCTCCATGAAGCTGGCTGGGAGATGAGGACAGGTAAGAGTGATGATTCATGACCAGAGTCCTTCATCTGTCATTCAGGGCATCCTCAGCAATGGGGAAGCAGGATTGATGGGTTCCCCGGCTCACGTTAGCGGTGTGGTGGGAATCCACTGGCTCCATCTCATTAGCCAGGCCAACAAGGCTGAGAGTCACTGGGACCTGAGTACCAGCACCAACTTGATGCAAAGAGGCAGTCACTGCAAGGGACAGGGCAGGACAAATTCACTTTGCCAGAAAATGCTCTTACTCTGTGCACTTAGATGCTGGAGAGGGGAAGGCCTGCCTCAGGGCATATTAGGAATCCTTCTGGAGACTGGAAGCCATGAGTGCTCAGACAGCACCTTCTAAAAGTAAAGAAAACTGATCTGGGAGTCAGGAGATGCAGCACTGCCCTAGCTCTGCCCCTTTCCACTCTGGGTCCATTTCAAAAGATAAATAGATCAGAAACTGCACACAGGTGGGCCTCCATGGGCAATATTCAGACATGTTTTCTTGGACTTGCATGATGTTGGCCCACATTGTGTTTTAAATTGGAATTCATTGTCAACTTTAAAAGAAATGCAGATAACCTCTCAGATAGCTTCTTGAAAAAAAACTCCAAAGATCTAGTAATTAGCTGGGGCTGAGTACAACTGCTCTCCTTATGAAGCATGTACTCTCCACTTTGCCATTGACCCCTTTGTTCCCTAATCTCTATCAGTTCTGATTTTATATCATCTTAGACCCTCTCAGCCTGATCTGTCTCTAGTTTCAAAGGCCTTTGCTGCTTCCAGCACTGGGTGGTGGGTTCTGTCTGACTTCATGAAGGTAAAACTAGACAGTCTTGCTTGATGCTTGCACTATGTACCATGAATGTCTTACCTCATATCCCTGGGCTTCCATTTTGATGTCGTGGTGTGGACTACAGAACCCCACTCAGTGCCTACACATGTGAAACCTAAAAGTTCTTGGTAGTTAATGATTAGTGAGGCAAAATTTTGATCAATGGAAAAAGGAGCTAGTGGAAATTTCTTCCCTCTTCCTTCCTCCTAGAAGATGTTCCTGAGACATACAGGTTTTTAAAATGTTCTTGCAAGGTTGAGCCATCGGTTGCACTTGTTAGCAGTCAGCTCAGTAATGTGTCCTTATAGTGGCTCTCCCTCTCTTCTCCTCCCCACCCTCACCAGGATTACACTCCTCAATAAAGGAGTAGCTAGCACACCAACCAAAGGCCTCATGCTCTGCCTTCTGGGAAACCCAGGCCAAGACATTGGTATCAGGAGTGGCCCAAGAGAGCAGCGCCTCAAGATGGGATTTTGGTGTTGCATTGCTCACTAGGGTTCTGGCAATAAGAATCCCATTCCTGGTGATCAGTTGGGTGGTAATAACCCTAACATGCAGAGACATAACAATTATTAAAATTCTCACCTATAGAATCCTGGGCAGAGGTACAGGTAGAAGGTGAGGCACTGGAATATGTTGTGGCCATAGTATCTAAAGAGAATAGGAGCAATATTAATAATGATGATTGTGGAGCACAATACCTTTTGTCAACTGTATTTTGAATTGAAGAAAAGACAGGCTCTTGTTAATTCAAGTGTGGGACTTGAAAATTTTGGATGGGAATATATAGGTGGGTGAGCCCAAGAATCTTAAATTTCCAGGGCCCTGAACCTAGCAAATGTAGTTACCTTCCCCTTGTAAGAGAAAGAAGCCTCTCTGGCCTAGAGAGCATGGAGTGACTTCACCTGAGTCAGGCATCTCACAAGATAATTCTTGTTCTTCCTTCCAGTTTATTGCTTCCTTCCCAATTTATTGCTTCCAGGACAATGACTAGGGTCAAGTATCAATATAGCCTGAGCTGGAAAGTCAGGAAGAAAGCTTATATGCCGAAGGAATGACAAGTCCCAACTAGTGGGAACCATCAAGACTAAATGAGCATAGTGTTGTGAACCCAGAGCGTTGGACAGAGAATGGGGTTGGGGGAAAGAATTTAGTGGTATGGCAACACTCACTGTGGACTCAGGATCAAGTACTAGGACCCTGGGCTGGTCCTAACAT
>NW_011889536.1:654837-656965 GCF_000151845.1 Pteropus vampyrus | reverse complement strand
TAGCTAGCACACCAACCAAAGGCCTCATGCTCTGCCTTCTGGGAAACCCAGGCCAAGACATTGGTATCAGGAGTGGCCCAAGAGAGCAGCGCCTCAAGATGGGATTTTGGTGTTGCATTGCTCACTAGGGTTCTGGCAATAAGAATCCCATTCCTGGTGATCAGTTGGGTGGTAATAACCCTAACATGCAGAGACATAACAATTATTAAAATTCTCACCTATAGAATCCTGGGCAGAGGTACAGGTAGAAGGTGAGGCACTGGAATATGTTGTGGCCATAGTATCTAAAGAGAATAGGAGCAATATTAATAATGATGATTGTGGAGCACAATACCTTTTGTCAACTGTATTTTGAATTGAAGAAAAGACAGGCTCTTGTTAATTCAAGTGTGGGACTTGAAAATTTTGGATGGGAATATATAGGTGGGTGAGCCCAAGAATCTTAAATTTCCAGGGCCCTGAACCTAGCAAATGTAGTTACCTTCCCCTTGTAAGAGAAAGAAGCCTCTCTGGCCTAGAGAGCATGGAGTGACTTCACCTGAGTCAGGCATCTCACAAGATAATTCTTGTTCTTCCTTCCAGTTTATTGCTTCCTTCCCAATTTATTGCTTCCAGGACAATGACTAGGGTCAAGTATCAATATAGCCTGAGCTGGAAAGTCAGGAAGAAAGCTTATATGCCGAAGGAATGACAAGTCCCAGTGGGAACCATCAAGACTAAATGAGCATAGTGTTGTGAACCCAGAGCGTTGGACAGAGAATGGGGTTGGGGGAAAGAATTTAGTGGTATGGCAACACTCACTGTGGACTCAGGATCAAGTACTAGGACCCTGGGCTGGTCCTAACATGTGACGGATGATTTCTTAGAGCTTGGCCATGGTATGACTACAGAAAATGAACAGAAATGCGAGAACTTCCTCTGTATAGTATTGAAAAGGGGGTTGGAAGGTTCAGGGCGGTGAGAATTTTATTTTATTTTTCCCAGAGTTTATTTATTAAGAATTAGTAACAGAATAAAAAAAGAATCCAAGCTTTCTATAATCCAAGTTAGCCACTAGAGTAAGATAGAAGATTTATTTTCCTTTTTTCACCCATCCTCCAGACTGCCTCCCATCTGGCAGTCATCAATTTGTTCTCTGTATCTATGAGTTTGTTTCTGTTTCGTTTATTTAATTTGTTTTTTAGATTCCACATATAAGTAAAATTATATGGTATTTGTCTTTTTCTGTCTGACTTATTTAACTTAGCATAATACCACCTAGGTCTATCACTGTAGTCTCGAATGGCAAGATTTCATTCTATTTTATGGCCAAGTAATATTCCATTATATTTATGTTCCATGTCTTCTTTGTTCATTCATCTTTCAGTGGACACTTAGGTTGCTTCCATATCTTGGCTATTGTACATAATGCTGTAAAGAACATAGGAGTGTGTATGTCTTTTTGAATCAGTATTTTGAATTTCTTCGGATAAACACTCAGAGGTGGGGTTGTTGGATCATACAGAAGCTCTGTTTTTAATTTTTTGAGGAAACCCCATACTGTTTTTATGATGGCCATGCCAATTTACAATCCCATCAACAGTACTTGAGGGTTCTTTTTTCTCTACATCATTGCCGATATTTGTTATTTGTTGATTTATTGGATAGCCATTCCGACAAGTGTGAGATGATATCTTGTGGTTTTAATTTGTATTTCCCTGATGATTAGTGATGTTGAGCATCTTTTCATATGTTTGTTGATCATCTATATGTCTTCTTGGAGAAACGTCTCATCAGGTCCACTACCTGTTTTTTTTTTTTTTATTATTAAGTTTATTGGAGTAACATTGGTTAATACAATTATATCATTTTTCAGGTGTACATTATAATTTGATAACTGTATATCCTATTATGTGTTTATCACCCAAAGTCCAGTTTCCTTCAGCTACCATATATTTGGTCCCCTTCACCCAATTCACCATCCCCCTACCCCCTATACTTGACTCTCTTTACCCCATCTACCTCCCACTCTTCCCCCACGCCCTACCCTCTGATAACCACTAGTCTATAGTCCATGTCCATGAGTCTCTGTTTGTTTGTCCTGTTCATTTGTTCCTTTTAGGTTTATATCCCACATATAAGTGATATC
>NW_011889536.1:507684-652918 GCF_000151845.1 Pteropus vampyrus | reverse complement strand
GAGAATATGGTTGGTAAGATTTCAACCCTCTTTTACTTGTTGAGGCTATCTCTGTGTCCCAGTATGTGGCCAATTCTTGAGAATATTTCATGTGCACTAGAGAAGAATGTATAAGCAGCTGTTTGGGGATGGAAGGCTCTATAAATGTCAATTATGTTCAGTTGGTCTAATGTGTCATTTAAGGATGTTATTTCCTTATTGATTTTCTGTTTGGATGATCTCTCCATATCGGACAGTGGGGTATTAGGTCCCCTACTATGATAGTGTTTTGGTCTGTTTCTCTCTTTAGTTCTGTTAGTAATTGCTTTACATGTTTCAGGGCTCCCTCATTGGGAGCATAGATATTAATAATTGTTATGTCTTCTTGGTGCATGATTTCCTTTGTCATTATGAAGTGTCCCTCAGAATCTTTCTTTACGTTTTTTATTTTGAAGTCTAGTTCATCTGCTACTTCTGCTTTTCTCTGAATGCCATTTGCTTGAAATATCATTTTCCACCCTTTCACTTTGAGGTCATATTTGCCTTTGGATCTGAGATGTGTCTCCTGGAGGCAGCGTATGTTTGGGTTTTGTTTTTTGATCCAATCTGCAACTCTGTGCCTTTTTATTGGTGAGTTCATTCCATTTACATTTAGGGCAGTTATTGAAATATGAGGTCTTCTTATAGCCATTTTATCATTTGCTTTCTGGTAGCTCGATGTTTCCATTGCTTCCTTGTCCTTGTGTTTCTGTTTTCTTTATTTTGGTTGGCTTTTGTGGGTTTTGCCTCTGGTTCTTCTTATTTTATGTTATATACTTCAGTTCTAAATCTTTGGTGTGTGGTTACCATTACGGATATAAAAAGGACAGTTATATATATATACAGTCATCCATTTTCTTTTGCACGTGCCTTATCTCCATTCCCCTTTGCAAATCTGGATCTTTGAATACTCCCCTTTTCAGTCATTGTTATCTCAATTTGTCCCTATGTATGCTGAAAGTTCATTATTATCTTGCTATAGCAATTCATGTCTTATTATTTAAGCTGTAATGCCTATTCTTAGTTACGGTTGCACTCCTCTGCTTCTATTTGCCTGATCATCACTTTACTCCTAATTACGTTTGTTTGTTTGTTTGTTTGTTTTGTCATTTCGTTTTACGTGAGCTGACCCTTTTCAGTATTTCCTGTAGTGCAGGCCTCGTGGTGGAGAATTCCCTCAATTTTTGTTTGTCTGGAAAGGTCTTAATTTCTTCTTCATATCTAAAGAGGAGCTTAGCTGGATACAGTATTCTAGGCTGGTAGTTCCTTACACTTACTAGTTTAAATATTTAATTCCATTCCTTTTTGGCTTGTAAGGTCTGCTCTGAGAAGTTCGATGATAATCTAATGGGTTTACCTTTATGTTATCATTTTCTTCTCCCTGGCTGCCCTGAGAATTCTATCTTTGTCATTGATTTTCGATAATTTTAATACATTGTGTCTTGGTGAAGGCCTTTTTGGGTTGAGATAATTGGGTATTTTGTTGACTTCTTGAATTCCAAGTTCCAGCTCATTCCTTAGCTTTGGGAAATTCTTGTCAACTATTTGTCTGAAAATGCTTTCTAGTCCCTGCTCCGTTTCCTCATCCTCAGTAATATCCATTATTCTTATATTTCCTCTCATGATAGTACCTGCTAGTTCTTGTATTTCTCTTTCATTATTTTTCATTCTTCGGTTTCTTTCTTCTTCCTTCTGAAGCATTTCCAAATTTCTGTCTTCGATATCACTGATCCTGTCCTCCATTTGGTCAGCTTTATTCCCCAAGCTTGCTATTTTATTTTTCAACTCTTGCAGTGTGTTCTTCATCTCCAGAAGATCTTTTCTGTTCTTTTTGAGGGTTTCGATCTCTTTGCTCTGCTCATCTAGTTGTTTTTTTAATTTCTGAAATTGTTGATATGATTTGTTTCGGAACTCACTGAGTTTTTTCAGAAGTACCATCCTAAATTCTCTGTCATTTAAGTTGCATATTTCTATGTCTGTTAGCTTATTTGATTTTCCTCTTTCTTTCTGAAATGCCTTGTCGCCTTGGTTATTTATGCTGTTTAATGGACTATTTCTCTGCCTGGGCATTAATGGAAGTGTCTTCTGTTGTTTTTCCAGAAAGAATATTTATTATATAAAGGTCTCTCTTTAGCCTGTTGCAAGGAAGCTTTTCTTTTGGTTTCCAGTAGGTGGCGTCTATGTCTCTTGGATCCCTGCTTTAAATAATGCCTTAAAGTACCTGTGGTAGCTCTTATGTGCAGAGCTCACTCTCAGACATGCTGGTGTGCAGTTTGGGTGTTTTTTTTTTTGTTGAGTTTTAGATGTTCAGCTTATTGTTGTTTCAAAAGGAGAGATCTGGGTTGTCTCTCACTCTGCCATGTGGCTCATAGCCTTCTGGGAATTGAAATGTAGCTTACAGTGCTGGCCACTTTTGCTGCGATTGGAAAGGCCACTCACAACGATGGCCGCCCAGCTGTGAACACTTGGTTCTGAATCACTCAGAGCTGAGCTTGGCAGCAAGTTAATAACAGTGCCCTGGGCAGTCTGCCGGTTGGGTGGGGCGGGGTCTCAGAGAGACAGTGGCAATCAGATCAATGCAGCCTCAGTCTTACTGCTAATTTGGTAACTGTTTTAAGTTCCTGCAGATGACCCAGATCAAGCAAGACCAACTGCTATCTGGGACTGGCCCACAAGTCCCTGATATCTGTCCAAGTTCGTGTTGGCAGCAGCAATCTGCCCAACCTTATCTCTGAAATGGGGCTTACAGCGCTGTCCGCTGTAGCTGGGATTAGAAAAGCTGCTCACATCAATGGCTGTCAGGCTGTGAATACTTCACTGTGAATCACTCAGCTCAGGGCTTGGCAGCCAGCCATAAACAACTGCCCCTGGCAGTCTGTAGGTTAGGCAGGGCGGGCTGATCCCCTCAGACCAGTGTCTCCTAATGGCTCGGTGGGAGAGGTCTGTAGAGGGGAGGGACTAAGGCACAATGGTAGCTGCCTTTCCAGCCCTCTTTCTGACTTCAGGTAATGGAGACTTTTTCAGAATGAATCCCATGTGAGGCTCAGACCCACCACCGATGTCCTGGGTGAGTGTCTGCAGGTCAGAAAACCTTCATATGGGTCCTTCAAAGGGATATCTAGGGGCTCAGTCACCTTTCATCTCACCAAGATGGCTGAAATCCCCTCTGGTTTCTACAGAGTTATTGGAATCTCTTCTCCCTGGGCTGGGACCCTGGGCTGGGAAGCCCCCAGATGTGACTAGGACCCCCCTCTCTTTCAGGAAAGCCTCTGCAGCCTCGCTCTCCCTCCCGGTGATCCTCCACCACCTGTGGATGCGCGTTCAGCCTGATTTGGGACTTTGCCCCTCCTACCGGCTTCAATGTGGCTTCTTTATATTATCAGATGTAGATGTTATGATTAGCTGGACTTCAGGTGATTCTCCACATTGATTATTTCGTAATTTGTTTGTAATTTCAATGTGGTCCTGGGAGGCGACTAGCCCTGCTTTTACCTAGTCCACCATATTCCCCCCTGAGAGCATTTCTGTGACATCATTTGCATAGATTTGCATTTCCTATGCTGCCATCTATCCCAGGGTCTGCAACCTCTGGCTAGCAGGCTGGTTTTCTTTGGCAAGCAACCTGGCAGTCCTCACACCTCCAGCCATCCTTGCCATGGACTCTGCTGCTACATCCTCCAATACTCACAGACCCCTCAGAGTGGTGGCTTTGTTTCCTGCTCATCAATAGTCATCCAGGCAATGGCAGCTCAATTGCTAGTCATATTTCTCTGTACTCAGGGCAGAGTGTGCAGTGGATCCTGCTCTCCCCTCATTTCATGCCCACCCCCGCTGTCCCCATCCCACCCCAAGTGGAAAGATCTTGTTAATCCGGCATTTGTTTGTTCATTCGTTCAATTGATTTATTGAGCATTTATTAAATTCCAGGTGCTGTGCTAGGGATTGAGAATGTAAAGAAAGTAAAGGGGCTATCCTGAGGTGCTTCCTCACTCATCATGCCTAGGGATTCAACAACCTGGAGCTGGGTTCTTTCCAGTGTCCTCCTTCTACCATTCCTCACACTGGACCTGAAGTTTCAATGGCTTCACCTTCAGCACCACACCCAAACCTGACTACTAGGTGTCCCCAGTCCACCCATTGGAAGTGGTACCCAAACCTCTTCTAGCAGCATGAGAGCCCTTCCTCTTTGGGAGACAATGTGGGTGGAGCTGTGGGCCACACCCAAACAGGACTACTGGGCCTAGCCTCTGTACTTCTTTGGGGCTGAAAGGGGCTTCTCACTCCTGTGGGCTGGTTGGGGTCTCAATGATGGTTTTCCTTTATTGGCTTTTGTCTAAAAATGTGAAAGACAGACAAGGCAGCCAGGAACAAAGAGTGACCGCTGAGTTACATGGATGAAGCACAGAGTTAGTGGCAGAAAGTCCAAGTTCCAGACAAGAGTCTAAAGGCCCTGTCCTGGGGACTCTTAGGGGACTATGGTCATGGCCCGACCTCTCTGAGCAGGGCTGTGTTTTGACCAATTCTTAAGAGTCCAAGATTCCAGACAAGAGTCCAAAGGCTTGGTCAGGCAAGGGCAGCTTCCCCATCCAGCTCTGCAAAGGTACAGACTCCATTAACATCTTTCATCCCAGAGGTCTCTCTTTCCTGGTTTCCTATTTCTGTCAGAGGCCTCTGAGTTTTCTCATTCCTCCAGGCTGTAAGTCTCACTCTTCTAAGACACCACGCTCCCATTTATTCCAGCACAAATCCAGTAAGTCACCACATCATCTCCTGTCCTGCTCCCTATGCTACCATACTAGTTGAGGCTGAAATAACCTCTTGCTGGCACCGTTATTGCATCCTCTTAGCCAGTCTCCCTGTCCTTTGATCTAACTTAGTCTACAGTTAGATTAAATTTCTTAAAACAAAATTTCAGCACCTTTGCATTCAAAAATTTTTGGTGCCTTCTTAAAGCCCATAGAATAAAGTCACTTTCATTCTTGTGCCATAGAGTTTTTTGTTTGTTTCTGATTTTTGTTTTTGTATCACCTAGTGCAATGCCTACTACAAAAAATAATAATGATGGTTAACATTTTGATATAATTACTATGTGCCAAATACTGTTTTAGGTATTTTATATGTATTAACTCATTTAATTCATTCATCAACCATGGGAGGTAACTATTATATTACATTTTACAAATGAATAAACTAAGGCACAAAATAATTAAGGAACTTGCCCCCAATCTCACAGCTAGTAAGTGGTGGAGCTGGGATTTGAATTCTGTGGTCTGACCTCAGAGCTCACACTTTCAGTCACCATGCAGAATATTCCCCTTGATGGATGGGGAAAGAAGGGAAGAATCGATACATGTATTCATAAATCAGTAAATGAAAATGAGTGAGTGAATTAATGAATAAAGATACTCCACACATAGGTCACCAGACAAACATACTGATGTATTTTAAAATAGTTTTATTCTACCTTCTTCTGAGTAGAGACAGTATAACGTAGTGGTTAAGGACATGGACTATGGAGTCAGATAGACCTTCATTTGAATTCTGACACCACCATTTATTGGCCATATAGGTTTGGGCAAATTATTTAAGCTCTGCAAGCCTCTACTCCACAACTGAAATGGGAATTATACTAGCACTATTATAGATGAAATGAAATTATGTGTAGCCAGCACATCACAGAGTAGGACATCAATAATTAGCTGTCATCATTACCATGGGGGCAGGTTCCTTGTTCTCACTGCTCCTGAGGACAGTCCAAGCAGAAAGGTTGAATTGTAAAATGTGATTTGTTCTCTGTTAGTCAGAGACAGCAGATATGATGGGTGATAAGGATTGATGAGGAAGAAACCTGCAAGCTCCTGTGCAGAGAGAGGCTGAAAGAAGAGGGTGGCCCCAGGACAGGGCTCTGGTTTGGAAGGAGGTGGTTGATAAACAATAGTGAGATAGCACCACTATCCAGTGCACTCCTCACATAAAGAGGGTTCTGCAAAGACAGCTTCACTTTTCCTCCCCTGTTCAATATTAAACGTGGTGAGAATTGGTAGAGTCATTTTTTAAGCCATAAAGCATTGCTAACACATTTTTAATATTTCTCTTTTTTGCCATGGGTAGGGTTTTGATTTTTTATTTTATTTTATTTTATTCAAATTCTCTGTTGTTTAGTGAACACAGACTATCTTCCGAAGAAGGTAATTTTGTGGATAGATAGATTTAAATGTTATGCTGTGGTCAAATCTATAATGGCTATTTTTCTTTATTGATAATTTCTTGTTTCAGTGTGTCACTACCAAGAAAATTCACTTGGAGGCCAGAATCATCTCTAAAGCAAGTCAAAAACAAGCATTCCTGCTCAAACCCACTCCCTCTCAGGTGGTAAGAACAAGGGTGGTGTCTTCATCTTTTATATTGAGGGCCAAGTAGAGTGCCTGGCACAATTTGGATACCCAGTGATAACACCAGGGATTCTAGTTCTGGAGATCTACCACTCACTGTGTGAATTTGGAAAAGTTATTTCATACCTTTGTGTCTAGATTTTTAATTTATAAAATAGGAATAATCTTAGTAATCCATTCAATAGGGTTATTGTGTTGATTTCTCCGTTTCTCTCTCCTTCCCTTCTTCCTTCTCTCCCTCTTTCCCCCAACCATCATATTGGGCCCATTCAGTCTCACATGTTTATATAACACTCTGAAGTTCACAAGGTCTTTTCAAATATATTATCTCATTTTTTTCTGAAATAAGGAAAAATTAACATCTTCATCTTTCAGATGAGGAAATTAAACTCAAAGATTTGGCCAGGATAATAAAGCTGGTAGTTAGCAGAGCTGGGACTCAAATCAGGGTTTTGGACACCAAGTCTAGATTCTTTTGGGTTAAAAGAAACCAGATAGTAGTTCTAAAGTAAATGCACTCACTCAAACTGGTTCTAATACAATTCTCAGCCTTTTTCTTCAGATGGGGAGAAGTCAGTCAAACCAGGTGTTTGACATCAAAGGAAGGAAACACCCAGTTCAGAGGCTGAATTTTCCTTTTTTTTCCTCAGGCTTGTGGCAAGGATGGGGGGCAGCCTGTGGAGGCAGCAGTTCAGTCTGATGTTAACATTAGGAAAGAACTGTACATACGTCTGTGAGTGATCTCTGTGGGTCTGCTGCCTCCAGGTCCTGAGTCCCCTGAGATGAACCAATGAAGGAAGGAAACACTCACTGAAGGGTTGCCCTGTGCCAAGAGCATACTCATGTGAGAACCTCTCATCATCTCAGCCACTTTCTAAGGAGATAATATGGTCTCTGTTATTATTTTTCCCATTTTTAAGGTGGATAAACTGAGGCTTGGATTGTCCAGGGTCACGCAGCTAGCAAGTAATGGCACTGAGATTCATAGGCACAGCTGTCTCATTTCAAAGTCCATTTTCTTTCTACTAAGCCAAATGAAGTGGCACAGGGAACAGAAGAAAGAGATAGGTGGCTTGGGAAGGGAAGTTAAGAGTAGAAGGAGGGAGACCCTGGTTAAAATATCAATTTAGAGAGTCATGTTGTATAAAAAATTATTTACATGGTGCGACAAAAGCCCATTCTTCTCCATTTATTCTAGTCTGTATATTTCATATTGTGTTAGTCAATTAGTGATAACTGTCAGCATTTATGCCCTTGTGTGGCCCCTTTTCATGCTTTTGACCAATGAATTGTGTCGAAGCTGATGCTGTGTGACTTCTGAAGATGAGTCATAAACAGTCTTGCAGACCTCTGGTCCTCTTTGAGTGCTGACTCTGGGGGAAGCCACCACCATATAAGTAGTTTGACGACCTTGAGACCACCATGAAGTGAGGAAGCCCAAGCTAGCTGTGTGGAGAAGTTGTGTGGAATGAGGGAGAATCCCAGCTGGCCCCCGGTTGTTCTAGCTATCCTAACTGAGGCACCAGACACATGAGTGAAGAAACCATATTAGATGGCAGACCCCATCTAGCCTTAAGATGACTCTGGTCCCAGCCTCCATAGGACTGTAACTATGAGAGAGTCTAATAAAAACCATCCAGCTGAGCCTAGTCAGCACACAGAAATAGGAAAGATAATTAGTAAATTGTTGTTTGAAGCCACTCAGCTTGTGTTTTGGGGGAGGTATGGTGAACACTTGCCATAAATCTCCATGAATCTGGACATCTCTCTTGACCTGGGGAAGCTCAAGGAAATTTTGGGCCTGGTGTGTCCATATGACTGCTCTATACTACTTAGCTTAAAATGACCCACAGTGCCATGAGAACTGGTCTTTAGCAAAAGGCCCTGAGTTTGTTTCCTGGTTCTTCCATGCTAGCTGTGTGACTTTAGATAAGTCAGTGCTCTTTCAAAGCCTTAATTTCTCTATCTATAAGTTATCCAGTCATTGAGCATTAAGGACTCTTCTACTTCTCTGATTCTGAGCCTCCTTGATGGTCAAGGAGGGAGCTCAAGACAAAGATAGTCTAGAATCCTAGCTCTGCCTGACCAGGAGAAGTTCCTGCCTGTCGAGGAAGAGCAGGGCTCTTGAGAGGAGCAGACTTCAGGGGTGACTGTGAAATGTCTGGTGACAATATTTGTGTCTAAAGATACAGTAGCTGAGAACCATCTAGTTACAGCCTCTTGAGTCATTCATAACTTGACATTTCTCATCATACCTACTCTCTCTCGGTATTCCTCATCTGTAGCCATGAAAAATGGTAGGAACTCAGTTAGGAGGGCCCAGTCCATCCATTTTCCTGTCTCAGGAGCCCAGCTCGGTACCTTATATGTAGCTGGTACCTGTGAATAAAGTACAAGAGAGCAAGAGTATCTCAAATCAGCTGAATACCTCTATATATGTACACACAGATGCCCTTGGCCACTTTCCCACCAGGAATTCATTCAGATGTGCTGTGACTCTCTAAATGTCAATGCAGGTATAACCTTAAGATGGATATTTATTCAGGAGAGAGGCTCGGGGCCCAGGCATTATGGTGCTGTGAGGGCCTCTCTCCTGGGCCTGTGGTAGTGTGCTAAGGCTCTGGCCAGGACCTCTGCTGGACTGGGATATGGGCTAAGCAGGCATCAGAACCCCATACCTCCCTGCTCTAGACCCCTCTCTTTTCCAGTGCCTCTCAGATGATTTAAGTGTCTTTTACCAGAAAGAAGGCTGTGACTCAAGGTTGCAGGGAGGACCAAATGACACCCCCCGGCCACCGCAAGGCACAGTCCCTACTGCCACCCCATTCCTGCCTGAACCCTCACAAGAGACAAGGGTCATGGCAAAAGTAGGGAAAGGAATCCCACATGGGAGAATGTCCTCATCCCATTCCAGAAGAAAGGATTTTTTTAAAGTCAGGGAGACATTTTGAAAGTGTAAGTTCTGACTAATATTTGGATAATATATTTCACTTGGCAAAGTGCTGCCATTTATATAGTGCTGTGTAATTCTCATATTAATCAGATGAAGTAGTGATTATTATTATGTCCACTTTATAGATAATTCAACTAAAATTTAGAGATTCTGAGTTACTTTCCTAAGATTACCCAAATAATGACTAGCTTTAAGCTCAAGGCTTATCCTCAACTCTGGGAATCTTCCTGCTGAGTCTGCAAGTCCAGTCCCTACCCCCACACTCACCTTTGAAGCTGAGATAACCAGACCATGGGTGTCCCAGATTGTAGAAAATATCACATTTGCTACTCCTTCTACATAATACTGAATTCAACCTAAATCTAACCCCACTTCACCCTATCTGGCTTCTGAAATACATTTTAATCTTACTCTGAAACTGGTTCCATTAACCTTTGACCTACAAGAAATAAGTCAGAGTTTTCAAGGGTGAGGACATCTGCTTGTTAGTCAGTGCCTCCTATGCACCTGAGCCAGGTCAGTTGGGGCTTCGAGAGGTCAAGTGAGCACAGAGCCTTGGACAAAACCTGACTACACATTCATCTTCAGCCCTGCACTCAGGAGAGCAATGACTCAGAAACAGGCCATTCACATCTTTTTGCTAATCACTGCTGGGTGTGATTGAACACCTTAACATTCTTTAGTGAAAGTTTAGCTCAGCCACAACTCAGGGTGCTACCTGAGGAATGAGGTTTACCTGGAATATCAGAATCACAGAAATTAGAGATGAAAAAAGGATGCTGAAGCCAGAGGCAGCCTGTCTCCAGGGGCTGCACACAGGTTCTTCTTGATAATAGACTTTCCCCTTATTCCCCAGTCCAGGCTGCTGCCTCCCCAAAGACCGCTCTCTGCTGTTTCTCAGAAAAGACATGTTTATAGAAATGAGAGGTCTCTGTCTATCCCTCCATGGTTTGCTTTGAAATTTATGAATCATTCAGAAGCTGATGAAGAGAAGGGAACCAAGAATGTAAAGGAACAGGGAGGATAGCTGGAACACTGTGAAGCTGGAGATTTGGGGCAATGTGGCACCAGTGCATTCTGACTACTTACTTGCTGTTTAATCTTTGGCAAAATTTTAACCTGTCTGAGCCTCAGTTTTCTCATCTATAAAATAGGAGCTAATGATGCCTATGCATAAGAGCAGTTAATGTACAAGCATCTCACGTTGTGACTGGCTCATGCGAATCACTCTACAGTATATTATCCTTATTATTTTCTCTCCAGATCCATCTCCTTAAAATAGGGCTAAGCAGGTTCTTTGGCCACTGGGTTTCACTCCACCAACATCTGCAGAGTTACTACTGTGTGTCACACTCACAGAGTAATGATGATCAAGACAGTTTATCTGACCTTACCAAGATTACCGTCTTTATGAGTTTCCTGGAAGGAGGCTAAGATAATAATAAGGATGCTCGTCATCTGATCTGATAGTTCTCTTGCACAGACTGTAACCCCACAACTCACTGGGGATAGTAGAGAGGTCACAAAAACAGGATGACATTCCAAAGACAATATGGGAATATAAAGGTGTAGTTCCTCCACCTCCAGTGGCATGACCCCAGGGCCATCTTATCCCACCTGGCTCCCCCAGGGCCATTATCTTACACACACACACACACACACACACACACACACACACACACACACACACACTCACACCATCCAATAGCATCTAAAATCAGTCACTCTTAACCTTGCTGGAACCTTAGTGGTTCTCGCCCATGGCTGATGCCCAGGCTACGCTCAAATCAACTAAGTTAGAATGTCTGGGGGTAGGACCCAGGCATCAGGATTATTACCATCACCCCGAGCTGAGACCCATAGTTCTAAGCAGACATAACTATGAAGGGAAAAGGGCACTAGACCTCTGCTCTTCACTACTTATTTGATTTCATTGATCCCCTTCTTGACGAGGAGGATATGAATGCCTCCCTCACCAACAGCTGCAGCCAAAGTGAAACAGAACTTTGAGAAAGTGCTTTGGGAAGGCCTGCCCAGATGAGTGGTCTGGTTCTGTGACTTGCTGAGGAGCAGGCAGTAGTGTGAATAATTCCTTGAAGACCAAGCACTGAGTGCATCCAGTGGTTGCTCAGCCTGAGAGTGTGCCAGGTGGATCCCCTCAGTCATGTCCCATATGAAGCTCCTTTCTGTCTCACCCCACAGTCATCCTAAATTTAAACTGTCAGTCTTGGAGCCTCCCCTCCCCCACCTCCTCCTTGTCTGTCCTCTCCCTCTCCATTCAGATCCGAGTACTGCTATCTTTAGGTGCTGCATTTCCAATACCTTGTGCCCAAAAAACAAGCAAGTATCAGGGTTTGAAAGGAGCCTGTATTAATCACAGTGAGATATGTACGTGTCAAGAGTCCAGCTAAGGTCCTTCAAAGATCCCTTGAGAAGAGCTGGGAGGTTGGGCTGATCCTAAGACCAGTGGGTGTGCTGAGGAGTGAGGAGGGGCCTGAGCCCACCAGACAAGCACATGGAGCCCTATCTGTGGACTCAGGACTGTATTGGGGGGCTGTAAGGGGCCATGGAGACTAAATAAAACAGTCTCTGACTTCACCTCGTTTATAACCTATATTAGGAGTGTCACACACTAGGCTTTAAAATGCTTACAAAGCAACATATAGACAAGTGCAAAGTAGTGAATCAGGGTTGAGGAAGTGGCGAGGAGAAAAAAATATCAGGTGAGAAGTAGGCCTGGGGGCAAGAGGGTAGAGTAGGAAGAGACCTAGAGCTTGAGTAAAAGAGGAGATTATGCCTTATTAGTGGGAAGAGAATAGATAGAAAGGGGAAAGGAGGGGAGGAGAAAGGAAGGAGAGACTTTGTATGCAGTAAGAAAAATATTGTTTTATGAAACTTTTGTTTCAGTTTTGTGGTGTGTGTGTGTATTTATTGGACCCTGATATCAAATTTATTTCCTACTGTGAATCATGGACTAAAAAGTGTGTGCATCATGGGAGTCAAAGCTCTAGGTTTGAGATTAGCTCAAACCTATGTTACTTGGGCGAAGTCACTTTACCTTCCAAAAATCTGAATGACACTTCCTGAATTTGCTGTGAGGATGAAATAAGATAATACATGTGAAAGTTCTTTGAAAAATTTAAAATAAGAATAATCCATTATTATCAAGTGAAGTCAATCAGAAACCTGTTCAGAAGAGGTGAATTTAGATCTGGACTTTGAAGATGATGATGATAATAATGATTATCATGACAACTCACATTTAGATGGTACCAGCTATGTGCCTGCGCTGTTCTACGAAGAAGTGAAATATGGACTGTGGGCATGGAGGGGTCCACCTTCCATGGCCAGGGTATTGGGACAAAGCTAGGTAACAAGAAAGCCTGGTTGCTGGGCCAGCATCATGTGGTGAGTCACACCAAACAGAAATGGTAAAGTTGAGTGCAGGGGCAGCTAATCTGAGTACTGGCTACATTTGAGTGTCTCCAAAGTCCCCAGCAGAGGTGTGCTGATATGGATCTGTCAGTTCTCTTTCCATAGAAAAGAGAATTGCAATAGTCTTGCTCTGAAGCACGGTGTTGTCTTTCAACAAGTGGAGAAGGAATTGTTAGATGTGACTTACATCTATCTGCCCAGAGCCTGTATGAAGATGTGCCAGCCTCTCCTGTTCTCAGAAAAACCAGAGGTATCGCTCTAGACATGTAGGCCTACCTGGGTCCCAGGAGGTACTCTTCTTCCTGGACAGAGGCCTACTTCTGCTTTGACTTGGGCCTGTGAAATCCCAGATCCTAGTTGGAAGGTTGTGATCAGGGTGCAATTGAAGACTTACTGCAGGAAATTGGAGCTGCCAAGCTCCTAACAATTGAGATATTTTTATACTCTGCATTTTGCAAATGTATGATAAGTGCTTGGGAATCACAAAAGTCCTCTAGGCGCTCCATATTACAAGTCAAATCCCATTATTACAAGTACCATTGCAGTGAAACTTTCTGTATGACAAACGCAATCTCCATGTCTTAGCCAATGGCTCACTTATTTCAAACAATATTCAGTATGCTGACAGTGATGGCTACCTCTCTGAGCACTTGGTTCAACTGTTCATCCTGCTCACTCCACAGCACACCCATGCACAATTTTGTACCATTCATCATTATTTGATGCTTATCATTCTTGCCTTCCCAACTGGATAAAGATGTCCTTAAGGACAGAGCTGCTCCTGCTCTGGGGACCAGCATGCGTGCATGTAAGGCTTGCTAGGCCTTTATTGGTTCCTGCACCAAGTGTTTCCTGCTCACTTACTACAAGTGTTACACCAGATATGAGATGACCATGCCAAGAAGATGCAGTCTTGCTCTCAAGGGGCTCAGTAGATTCAGTATAAGAGGTCCATCCTGTAACAGGCTCAGAACAGGGATCCATGGAAGTGGTACCAAACACAGACTCAAGGGGTTCAGGAAGATTTCCTGGAAAAAGTGACATCAAAAATAAGAGGTGAAGAATTGAGAGTCCAGTAGTAAACCATATTTATATGGGCAAAGAATGTTTGACAAAAAAGCAAAAAAAAAACATACAGTGGAGAAAGAAAAGTCTCTTCAATAAATGGTGCTGGGAAAACTGGAAAGCCACTTGCAAAATAATGTAACCAGACTGCTGTCTATTGCCACACACCAAAATTAACTCAAAATGGATTAAGGACCTGAATATAAGATCTGAAACAATAAAACGCATAGAAGAAAACATAGGAATGAAACTCAAGGACCTTGGACTTAAAGAGGATTTTATGAATATGACCTCAAAGGCAAGGGAAGTAAAAGCAAAAATAAATGAATGGGACTAAATCAAACTAAAAAGCTTCTGCTCAGCAAAAGAAACCATCAACAAGGGAAAGAGACAGCCATCAGAATGGGAAAATATATTTGCAAGCAAGGCCTCTGATAAGGGCCTAATATCCAACATATACACAGAACTCATATGACTCAATAACAATAAAAAACAAAGGATCTAATTAAAAAATGGGCAGAGGACCTGAACAGATACTTCTCCCTAGAGGACATACAAATGGCCAACAAATATTTGAAAAGATGCTCGACGTCGCTAGCTATTAGGGAAATGCAAATCAAAACCACAATGAGATACCATCTCACACCTGTTAGAATGGCTATAATCAACAGGACAAGCAATAACAAATGATGGAGAGGATATGGAGAAATAAGAACCCTCATACAGTGCTGGTGGGACTGCAAATTGGTACAGCTACTATGGAAAACAGTATGGAGGTTTCTCAAAAAACTTAGACTTGATCTACCATATGATCCAGCAATCCCACTACTGAGTATTTACCCCAAAGACCTGAAAACTCATATCTATAAAGATATTTGCACACCAATGTTTATAGCAACAGTATTCACAGTGGCCAGGACATAGAAGTGACTGAAGTGCCTTATGATAGATGATTGGCTAAAGAAGCTGTGGTACCATATATACAATGGAATATTACTCAGCCATAAGAAGAGATGAAATACAGCCATTTGCGACAACATGGATGGAACTCGAGATAATCATGCTAAGTGAAAGCCAGACAGAAAAAGTTGAAAATCACATGTTATCACTTATATGTGGGATTTAAACCTAAAAGCAACAAATGAGCAGGACAAATAAACAAACTCATGGACATGGACTATAGACTAGTGGTTACTAGAGGACTATAGAGTAGTGGTTACTAGTGGGGTGGGAGAGGAGGGAGGAGGCAGATGGGGTAAAGGAGGTCAAATATAGGGGGTGGGGGTGGGTGAAGTGGGTAAAGGGGATCAAATATATGGTAGCTGAAGGAAACTGGACTTTGGGTGGTGAACACACAATAGAATGTACAGATGTCAAATGATAATGTACACCTGAAAATTATATAATTGTATTAACCAATGTTACTCCAATAAATTTAATTAAAAAAATAAATAAATAAAAATAAGAGGTAAAAGATAAGCAGGGTTTATCCAGATAGGTGGGAGAGGGGAAGGGTCAAGGCAGTGGTGGGAGCTGGACTTGAATTCTAGGTGGATTAACACAATAATTATAGTTCACTTTTATTGAATACTTACAATTTCCAGGTACAAAATAGTGACTCTGCAGACATTATTTCATTTAAACCTCACATCAACCCTACTATCCCTATTCTATAGATGAGGTAACTGAGGCTTTAAGAGGTTAAATATTTTGCTTAATTAATTTGCATAATATAAGTATTAGCTATCATTATTATTATCGTAATCATTAATATTATTATTATCTTTAAACTCCAAATCTAAATTCACCTCTTCTGGTAAATTAGGTTTCTGATTAACCCCCACCTAACAATAATGTTGCACTGCTAGTAATAGGCTGTGTCAATATTTGAATCCATTGCTTAACACTCCAGAAGTGAGAGAAAGCATCAGTTAGGGGTAGGGGGAAGGCCTCAGTCTGGCCCAGCATGGTGCAGGAAGGGGTGAGAGAACAGGGAGGCGAACAGGGCTGGTCATGAAAGGTATGAGGCCATGGAAAGATAGCCATCTAAGTGGTCCAGTGGGGAATTACATGCCAGCCTATAGTTTTAGAAAGGTTCCTCCAGCTCCATTATAATGAATGGATTCCAGGGCACAGCTGAAAGCAGAAGGACATGTTAGGGGCTATTTTCTTATCTAAACAAGAGATTTGGGGAGCCTGAATTCAGGCTTCATGAGAGATAAGAGAGCATTTTAAGAGGTAGACGGGATGGGAAGAGACCCAGTTACAGAGGCTGGCTCTAGGGTTGGGGAAGACAATGGGAGGTCCCACCACTGTCCATACCCAAGAGGGCCTGAGAGACAAGAAGGGCTCTGTAGGTTGCCAGGCTGGTGGTGGGGTGGATGTTTGGGAGGCAGGTGATGCTGGGAGTCAAGCAGCAACAGTCTAGTGGTCTGCAGGAGCAGTCCCTTCAATGCAGGTAAAGTACCCAGTCCCCTGGGGGAGGGTAAGTGTGAACATCAAGTACAGCCAGATTGGCTGGTTTCCAAATAGTAGGGAATCAGAGGATTAGGACCACAAAACAAAGACTAACTGGATCATCATGGGCAGGATGAGGTAAAAAGTGTTAGGGTTGCAATGCTGGGGTTTCAGAGGTACCTGGCAGGCTTCATGAATAAAGGCAGAACTGGCCTCATGGTGTACCTGAGCCAGCTGATATCCTTTCTGAGGACCAGGGTACCAGTGATTCCATCTGGGTGGGCTGATAGGGGCAGTGTCCTTGTCCTCTGCTGTTTTGTTTTCTTCCCCAGTGCTCAGCCCAGAGGTGAGAATGTGGTGGGCACTTGGCAAACACTAGTTAAAATCGAAGTCTGACATCATGTTCTAATTTACATCCCCACCTCCAACTTCTGAAGTCTGTTTTATTGACAGTGTATAGAGTTTGGAAATCCTAGAATGAGACAAAGTGCTCAAGGGAATGATTCTAAAATAGGTGGTGATGCTCCCCAGCCAATATTTGGAGTGTTGTGAGAAGAGAAATATTTCCAGAGTTAATGACTCAGAATGCTGCAGGAAAGCTCTAGAGAATTTAGTGCCTCTGCGTCTCTTCTCCCTCTCATTAGGAGTGAGTAGTGGTGTTTTAAATTCTTTAAAGTGGCTCTTCAGTCAAGAAGGAGTTTATAAAAATAATTTCTGCATCAGAGTATATGGAAGATGACAGGCAGCAGCTGGATGTGGGGTTAAGAGAGCAGGGAAGGGAAACCAAGAAGGCTGGAGGCAGGAGCTGGTGAATAAACAGGGCAGAGCTCTTAACCCCACAGTCAAGCAGAGGAGGCTCCACCATGCTCAGCAGCAGGCAGTTAGGAAGCCTGGAGCAGGGAGGGGTTCAGCAGGCTGATGGCTAGGCTGATGACTGGGCTGATGGCTCATAGGCCCCCTACTCCTGGCCTCTCATTCCTTCAGGGCCAGCACCAGATATGGTCAGTCAGTCCATACAGAGCCTTTCTAAGCATTAGGACAATATGCTGATCTGCTAGGATTCATGGCTCAGCTAGCAGGACACAGCCAAATATTAGCCCCCCAGTGCCCTTGGACAGCTGCCCTGGTAAAGAAAAAATATGCACAACTGTTTGTGGTAGTCCAGGAGAGAGATGGGGCTGTGTCTTGGTGAAACATTGGAAAGTAGAACAAAAAACAAAACTAGAAATCATGGCAACACAAGAGGAATGAAGGCATTTTAAATTAAAAAAAAAAATCTATTTTAAGATCCAGAAACAGTGGAGGCTCCTGATTAGACAAGGCAACAATGGGGCCTAGGGATATGCAGAACAATACCTTCCCCTCAAGAACAGGCTGTCATTATCCAAGTGTTTGCCATGCATGGTTCTGCATTGGCACTCATGAAATCTGGTATAGGGAGGGAGGTACAACTTAACGGTCTCATGAATTGCCCAAGGTCTTTTGACAAGGAAGAGAGTAAATGGGACTGATATTCAGGTCATCGGACTTCAATCCCAACATTCTTCTTAGGCAGTATGGTAAGTTGTCTGTTCTTTGCAAAGAGGGCCACCAAAATATCTCCCATCCCTGTACAAATCTGCCCCTTCTCCATTAAGATGTAAAATTTATTTTCCCACTCCTAGACCTAGGCTGGCCCTGTTACTTGATTTGACCAATGGGATGTAGCAGAAGTGACACCATGCCACGTCCAGGCCTAGGATCTTGCAGCCATGCAGGGATGCACTGGCTGGACTGTAGGCTGCCTATAGATCATGTGGCTCAGTGGGACACATGGAAAGGGAAAAGCCAGGCGGCCCTCCAGTCAACCAAGGTGCCAGACATGGCAGTGAAGCCATTTTGGTTGTTCCAGCCCCAGCTAAATGCAGCCTCATGAATGAGCCAACCTGATACCTCGTGGAATTTCTAGCTGCCTAGCAGAGCCCAGCTATCCCACAGAATCAAAGAAAATATTAACTCGCTATTGTTTTTTATGTTGAGCTGTATAACTGACACACCCAATTAGAGCCAGACTCTCCCCCTGGGGTCTTGATAGTGGAAGGACTTGCATTGGCCATCTTCTTGGCTCTAATAACTGAACGACACCAACCAGGATTGATCTATAGCTACTTGGCTGTCACTCATCATGTCTTTGTGTGTCAAGAAACATTCTGCTCTATATCTAGGACCATGCCTGCCCTGCCCCTTCATCTATGTCCTATCCCCTACCTTCAACTGGGAATGCCATGAGGACAGGAGAGTGCTTGGCCTTTGCTTTTTCTCCAGACTAAGGAATAATCGATGTTGGTCTGCTCATCTAACTGACTGACTATTAGGTTAAATGCCCAAATCAGACTTTACTGACAATCTACTGGTTGGGGAGTTCTAGTGGGAGACTTCTTTTAGTGGGATAATTCAATTTCATTTTATATTTCGTTACCAACCAGGAGAACTTGGTCCAGCCAAGGAGAGCAGGCTTTCCAGCTTTTGATGTATTGTTCTTTGCTCCATGGGGGCCATTGTAGGTAAGTCAGAGGTTTCAGAATACCCCCATCCCTACCCTACTGTCCCCTAACTGGTTGTACCTTGTCATGCATGCTGTGCTCTAGCTAATAACATGTTGTTGTATAGATTGCAAAATGACCAATGTCAATTTCCTTTTCATCAGGGAAGACAGAAAGACTGGGGACCTGAGGAGGAGAGAGGAGGACTGTAAATGGAGCTACATCTTTTCCATGGAGAGAAAACTCCACAGGATCTGGGCACTCCTTGCATTTCTCCACCTCCAGCTGCCTTCGTGAGCCTCTACAGAGAGATTTTTCTGAATAATGGAACATTTTCCTGTTTTAATCAGATGCAATTTTGCAAGCAGTTTTTATGATTTAGCAAGTCCATTAAAACTGGCATTTGTTCCGCTCTGACACTCAAAAGGGGCTCCACAGAGCATAAACATTGGAAATTACTTGTAGAGAAAAACAATATTAAAATTCCCAGCCTAGGCCTGTTGTCTGAGAAATTCTGTTATCAAGCACCATGCCAACTACCATCAGAGGTGCTTGAGATATATGCTGCTTCCTCTTTATGCATGAGCTGGGGGCACTAGAACTCAGGCCACAATAAAGACTGGATGTTGTTATATTTCAGCACTTTTGGCATCAGCAGACGAGTGGGTCTTACAGGGAACTCTCTGGAAGGGGGCAAGTCACAAAGTGCAAAATCTCGAAAAAGGGGGTGGGTGAACACATGTGAAGGGCAAACCTGGAAATTGCTTTCCTGCCCACATGAATGATAGGGCATATTGGCAGATAATTAAAAAGGTCAGTTTATCAATTTCACTTCTAGTCAGTTCTTAATTATCTATGTACTGACAGATGACCGGGGTCAAATGAAAACTCTAATGGAATTCTCCTATTGCTCTCTCTCTGCTTCCTGTTAGGTCTTTCTCTCCTTATGGAACCAAATAATAGTAGTAGCAGCAAGTCTTTGGGAGCATTTTCACCCTCCCAATGAATTCAGAAGCAATAGAAGAAATCATGAAAAATAAAGCTGGCAGATCCACTTAATAAAATCAAGAATTTATGTGACTAACAGTGATAAAATACTTCCATAAAAAACAAAGACTAAAGAAAAACATTTGCTTGTCACCATTTAGGCCAAATGTTAATGTTCTAATATAAATAATTGATATATAAATTGAAAGGAACATTCTAAGAATCAAGATGGGGTAGGATAGAGTGAGGAGAACAAACACAAACAGGTAATGGATATGAATGGTAATTCATGCAACAAAAAGATTTTTTTAAATGAACATATGTTAGAAAGTACAACTTCACTTATAATTAAAGAAACATGAAGATAAGATACTATTTGGACTTTCAGCTAAACATGGAAGACTGAACATGTGTTTATTTCCTCCCCTTTCTAATCTCTACTAAAATGAAATTAAAGAATAAAAGAAAAACAAGCTTACAAGAACCCCAAAGAACAGGAGAAGTGACAGCTGCACATAAAAGATGCTGACCAATAGCCATCAGATGGAAGCAGATGGAGGAGTGGTGACTGGTGGAGGGAGCCAAACATGAAGGGTCTGCAGGAAGATGGATGGGAAGCCTGAAGTTCAACACAGAGTCCAAATGCATTGGAACTAGAGGGCAATTGGGCTCAAGAATGGGCCAAGAAAGATTCAGGGACAGGTCAGAGGCTTATTATGCTGGACAGAAGGATGTAGGGGGATGCGGGCCATGGTGGAAACAAGGCTGAGAAAGAATTGGCAGAACTGTCAGTGAGCAGAGTGGTGGCCTAGCTAACCAGAATGTATGCCCAGGACAAAGACCTAGAAACGCAAGAATCCTTTAGATGCCTAACTGACCTTTAAGAAAGTAAGAAAATGCACCAGGAGCCAGACACAAAGAATCTGGAGCAGGAAGTGCTTGAGTTGACACTACAGCAGTTGCATGATTTTGCCAGCTTTGATAGCCCAAGCATACGGGGTTAGTGCTCATGTGGGGCCCAAGGACTAGGCTTTGGGCCTTCAGAAGAAGAGTGTTAGGACTGAGATCTTTGCACAGAGGCTTGACCTACAAATGGTTACACTCCCACCAAAGAATGGGACAGGAAAAGTCCACTGCTAGTTCAGAAAGCTGACAAGGAAGTTTGTCTGTCTCAGCAGGAGTGAGTTAAAGGTCTCACCCAATAATTTATAACTGCATCAACTCCTTATGCAGAATTGGCCTTTGATTTCACATGATATAAAAAAAAAGAAGTTGACAATTTTATATTAGAAAGTAGTCCTGGGTTGGTGGATACATGGGGACCCCTGAACATAAGCAAATACAACACGTCCTTAAAAAAACATATTCTCAACTATGTTTACCCATAATTCTAAAGATAAAATCCTGTTGTAGTTGAGTTTACAACCCAATTTAAAAATACATGAAGAACTCATATGGTAAAAGAAGGAAGAAAAGGAAAGAATTACCACAAATATCAGGACAATAATTTTCTTTGGAAGGGGAGTAGTTGTGACTGGGAAGGAGAGTAGTTGTGACTGGAAAGGACTTCTGGGTACTGGAGATATTATATTTCTTGAAATAATGAAGACATTAAAGAAAAAATTTAAAACATAAAAAGTCACTAAGAAAGCATGAGGTAGATTTGACCCTCCAAAAATTCTAGAATTGAAATATCTAGATATTGAAGTTAAAAATTCAATGGCAAGCTTAAACAACACATTATATATAACTGAAGAATTAGTGAATAAAAAGTAAATCTTAAGAAAGTATCTATAATGTAGCACAGAATATAAAAATATGGAAAATATTAGCGATTAAGAGATATGGAGACTAGAATGAGAATGTCCAACATATGTCTAATAGTAGTTAAAGGAAGACAGAATAAGGAGACTAGGGAAAAAACAATATTCCAAGAGATAGTAATTGAGAAGTTGCCAGAACTGGAAATGCTCATATTTATAAGAATTCCAGGTAGGATAGATAAAACTACTCACCAAGAAACAGCTGTGAAATTTCAGAGCACCAAAAGCAAAGAAGATCTTTGAAATGAGTAGAAATAAAAGACACAGATTACCTAAAAGAACATTTGTACTGATTCCAGAAAATAGTGGAAGAATGTATCTAAAGTTCTGAGAGAAAATAACTGTCAACCTTGTATTATACACATAGCTAAATCACTTTTTGGGGAGCAAGAGTAAAAGACATTTTCAGACATAAAATTATTGAGAGTTTTAAACTATAGAGCTATGTCGAAAGTACTACTATGGAATAAATGCAAGAAAGCATAGCAAAAACATCATAAGAAAACAATGCATATCAGCAAGTTGAAACAAGCCTAGGTAGGCTGTTATCAAAATAAAAAAATAATAACAAATTGGGGGTATAAATCAAAGTAGAATTAAATAAGAACAACAAAATATATAAGTGAGAAAGGGGTGCTAGGAGTTAAGGAGTTTTGAAAGCCTTGTTTTATTTAAAAGGAACTAGAAACACTGGTTTACTTTGAATTTTATGTTGCATATAGATACAAAAAAATTTAAAAAGTCAAAATAGAATGTATACCTTCCCAAACTGTAGGCAGAATAAGAGAATAATTTTTTACAAGCCTCAATCATTCCAGTAGAAGGCAAGAAAGAAGAAAAATGAAGCAAATAGAAATCAGAGTATAGTAGATTATATTTTCTTAAAATGTCCACAACAATATTTTTAATTTCACATGCTCTTCCAGAACGTTTCCACTCCCCACCAAAAGGTAAAGTTTATCATTCCTTTCTTTGAACCTGGGCAGGACTTTGTTATCACCTTGACAAAAAGCATGTGGTAGAAGTAATGTTGTGTGATTTCTGAGACTAGATCATAAAAGGCAATATGGTTTCCACCTGATGCTCTCTTTCAAGATTCTCCCCCTTGGAAGTTGGCTGCCATATTGTGAAAAACCCCTAGCTATATGGAGAGGCTTCATATAGATTGTTTGGACCAATAGTCCCAGCGAAGGTCTCAGCAGACAGCCAGCATCAATCCCCAGATATGTGAAGGGATGAGTACTGAGATTAGTCTGCCTTCGAATTTTCTAGATGAGACCCCAGATGCGGTGAAGCTGTGGCTGGTCCAGTTCCTGACCCACAGAATCAATGAACATCATAAATGCCTACTTTATACAACTACCTTTTGGAAAAATTTGTTATAGAGTCATAGTAAATTAAATACAGTATAAGTTAAAAACTACAAAAAAAAAATGGTAGCATTAAATCCAATATGTAAGTAATCACAAAAATGTAAAGAGATTCACTTGTTATGAACAAAGATTGTCAGATTGGGTTTTTAAAAAGCTTTGTGTTGCTTATAAGAAATATATCTTGAAAGAAAACAGAAAAGTTAAAAATAAAAAATGGGAAAAAAGATACATCAGTCATATACCAATCCAAAGGACACTGGTAAAGAAGTATTTTGTTGCATATCAATATAGGTTTTATTATTAAGAATACAGTTGGACACTAAATTATATTAAAAGAAATCATTTGTCATGAATATATAGAAATTCTAAATTTGCATGAAGCTAATAATATAGACTTATTTGCCAACATGTAGTAAAGTTGAATAAACATATACGCTACGACATAGCGTATATGTGTACAGAAATTTTTGTACAGAAAGTCACAATGGACACAATTCTAAGGAGAAATGTGCATATCTAAAATCATAATGACAATTATAACATAGTTCTCAGCAATTGATAGATTAAACAGATAAAAATGAATAAGGACAATAAATTTGAAAAATATAACCAACAAGATTGAGCTGCACTCAACAATTGGAGAATGAACATTCTTTCAAGTGCACATGACGCACCTACAAAAATATCCCATGTGGGGTTCTAAAACAAGTCACAACAAACACTAAGGAACTAATATTATGGAGACTATGTACCTAATCTACACTATAGTTAAGTTAAAAATATATTTTTTAAATCTTTATAAAATATTCCATTCAGTCATAAATTTTAAATACACTTTTAAATAATCCATGGGTTAAAGAAGAAATAAAAATGGAACTTAGAAAAAATTTAGACCTAAAAAATAATAAAAATATGACATACCAAAAGTTACAACTACAGTGGTAATTAATGGGAAATACATAGCTTCAAATGTTTAAATGATATAGAAGTAAAAAAAAAAAGTAAAAAGTAAATGAGTTCAGAGTTCAACTCAAAAAGTTGAAAAAGGGAGACAGGGTAAATCCTAAAAGGTAGAAAGAAGAAGATAATAAATATAAAGGCAGAAAATAATAAAATAGAAAATGTTAAAGAGGAGAATTTAGTAAAACCAGAACCTAGTCCTTTGAAAAGACTAATAAAACAGACACATTTCTGGCACACAAATTGATGGGACAGGGCACACAAACCAATAGTATTAAGATGGAAAGGTGATATAACTCCAGATACAGCAGATAAATTAAAAAGCATAAAATTAATAAGAATATCTTTTTATAAACATATTAAGAAGAATAAATAAGATTAATGGTTTTCTGGAAAAAAATAATTTACTGAAACTTATTCTGAAGAAAATTCAACTCAGCCTATAATTATTAAAGAAATTGAATAAGTAAAACTTTATATCAACAACAATAGTTATGACTAACAAAACATCATTTTCAGGTGGTTTTACAGGAAAGTTCTACCAAATATTCACGAAGCCATGAATACTGTCTTATACAAAATGTTCTAAACCAGTGTTTCTTAAGCTTAAATGTGCAGTCAAATCACCTGAAGATTCTGATCCAGTGGGTTGAGGATGGGGCTTGAAATTCCACATTTCTAACAAGCTCCCACATTATGTCAGTTTTAAAGTCTTCTATAAATCAGTGAGGTAAAGATAAAATCCAGTAGAAAATTGAGTTCACAGAAGAAGAAGCTTGAATGCCAGTAAAAGGTGCCCAATCTGATTGTTATAAACAAATGCAAACTAAAAGTAAGATATTGTTTCACACTAACAAGATTAGCAAATCTGATTTGCCGACAGTATGGACTACTGGCAAATAACATGGAACAAGAAAACCTTCTAATGCTGCTGATGGAAGGGAGAATAAATTGATATAACTACTTTGGAGAGCAGTTTGCCAACATGTAGTAAAGTTGAATAAACATATACGCTACGACATAGCGTATATGTGTACAGAAATTTTTCCATATATGCTCAGAGAGAAAAGTACAAGAATGTTCAGACTACCACTGTACATAACAGTGAGAAATTGGAAATAATCTAAATTTCCATCAACAGGAAAAGATTGAATAATTAAACACTACAACAGTAAAGCTACATGCACAATTTGAATAGACCTAAAAAAATGTCGAAAGAAGTAATTTGAAGATTAATAGGTATACTTTGATCCTTTTAGACAAAAATACCAAATATTCAATTGTATATCACATATATGTACAAAAGTATAGAAACATGCATGGGAATGAAAAATAATAAGGTCACAACAGTGGTTATAACTGAGGAGATAGAAATATATAATGAGGTAGGGGTATATATTATTGAATTTATTACATTTTATTTCTTAGCTTTTTTAATGTTAGGAAACAAATATAGCAAAATGTTATTAATAAATAATTTAACAGAACCGAGAGGATGGTATATGGATATTTTTATATTATACCTGTAATTTCCTACATGTTTATACTAACTTATAATAATAATAGTAATAATAAATAACAAAGAGAATGAAATAACAAATGAGAGAGATCTTTAAATGTCTTGAAGACAGCAGATGGTGAAATAGTAACTGATGAAACTAGAAAAGAGAGAGAGAGCTGCTATAGGAAATTCAGTCAAACTTCCCAGGGAAGCAAGTTTTGGTTTCAGATATAAGGGACATCGGAGAGTGGGACTGATATTTGGCACTAAATCATGGAGGCTAATTAAAAATCTATGAACCAAGGGGTAGCTGCTCTCCCCAGACTGCAGTGGGGCCTCCATCTGGGAGACATGGAGAACTGCTGTAGACCCAGGCATCCTCTGAAAGTGCCCAAGCACAGACTCACTCATTCATGAACACTCACCCTAAGCTCCAGCAAATGGACAGCAGTACAAAAAGAGCTGGAGGAGCAGCTCTCTCCCAAACAGAAGTGCTGGCAGGTGCCATTGTTCCTTTGTTGAGGCCTCACTAATTTTCACAGTCAGATGTTGTGGGGACTCCTCTTCCTGGCTCTGGTGCTCCTGGCTGGGGAACCCAATGTGGGGTTTCGATCCCTCATTCCTCAGAAGGGACCTTTAAAGCCAAGACATCCTTTCTAATTTTTAACCCCACACAGCTGGCAGGCACAGGCAGTTGCCACATCTGAGTGTCCATCAAACTGTTTAACACCACTCACATCACCCTAGTAATTCTCTGAGACCACAACCCACCCAATTTGTACAATGGCTCAAATATATTCAGCAGCTGTTCCTCACAAGTGGCCAGCCTCATCCTGTGCTGGAAACTTCCCTAAAATTTCTCAAAGGTTCACAAACCAATAACAAGCAGCGCTGGCTTCAGTGTGCCCTGTACCTCTTCCTAAGTGGCACCAAGACCAGCAATAATGTCAGCTGCACTGGATTACAGCATAGCCACTTCCAGGCACCTCTAAGCCCAGCAGAGAAAGCTACAAACTGCAGATCACTTTGTATCAACCTAAAGGTAGCCCCGTGGACAGGCACAGGCAACAGCTAAACTTGGCCTATACCAGAGCCCCTCCAAAGAGGCCCCAGAACCGAACACTTGGTAACCACTTTTAGACCATACCAGACCACCATGTGGACATCTCCACAAATGACAATCCAAAGAATGGACTAGCTAAAATAAATCCCTCTCCATGAAGCCAGTCCCCACACAATAGCTCCTCAGCTGTATTCATGGCCAGTCAGTTTAATGGTCAATCTCACCCAAGGACTTGTTAACAGCAATCAAGGCTCAACTATAACAGGAGAGCACACAAAAATATGCACAAGGGTCACTCCTGATGCACCTGGCTCATGTGATTATGGAGAGTGTACTACTGGGCCCCGAAGGACACCTGCTACAAAAGGCCTGGGAGACATAGCAAATCTACCTAACACACACACACACACACACACACAGGGAGGCAACCAAAATGAGAAAACAGAGAAACATGTTCCAAATGAAAGAACAGACCAAAAGAACTAAATAAAATGCAAGCAAGCTATCTACCAGATACAGAGTTCAAAACACTGCTTATAAGGATGCTTACTAACTTTAGGGAGAGAATAAATTAACTCAGTGAGAACTTACACAAAGAGATAGAAACCTGTAATAAAAAAGAACTTGTTGGAAATAAAGAATACAATAACTAAAATAAAGAATATATTAGAGGGAATTAAAAGCAGAGTAGATGAAGCAGAGGACAAAATTAGCGATTTGTAAGACAAAGTAGTGGAAAACACTAAATAAAAACAGCAAAAAGAAAGAAAGAATTCAAAAAAATGAGGGTAGCTTAGGATAACATCTAGGACAACATCAAGTGTAACAACACTTGCATCATAATACCAAAAAAAAAAAAAGAGAGAGAGAGAGAGAGAGAGATTTAGGAATTGAAAACATATTTGAAGAAATAATGAATGAAAACTTCCTTAACCTAAGGAAGGAAATACATATGCAAGGAAGCACAGAGAGTCCCAAACAAGATGAACCCAAACAGGCCCACACCAAAGCACATCATAATTAAAATACCAGAGGTTAAACACAAAGAGAGAATCTTAAGGGAGCTCTGGTAAGACTGTCAACTGAATTCTCAATAAAAACTTTGCAGTCCAGAAAATATAGGCACAAAATATTCAAAGTGACGAAAAGCAAGGACCTACAACCAAGATTACTTTACACACCAAGGCTATCATTCAAAATTGAAAGACAGATAAAGAGTTTCCACAAAAAAGCTAGAGGAGTTTATCACCACCAAACCAGCATTATAAGAAATGTTAAAGAGACTTCTTGAAGAAGAAGAAGAAGAAGAAGAAGAAGAAGAAGAAGAAGAAGAAGAAGAAGGAGGAGGAGGAGGAGGAGGAGGAGGAGGAAAGATAAAACATAAGAATAATTACTTTAAATGTAAATGGAATGAATGAGCTAATCAAAAGACACAGGATGGTTGAATGCATAAGGAAACAGGACCCAAACGTATGCTGCTTATAGAAGACCCACTTCACTTTAAAAGAAACACATAGCCTGAAAGTAAAAGGATGGAAAAAGACATTTCATGAAAATGGAAACAAATAAATGAACAATGATGGGATAGCAATACTTCTATCAGACATAATAGACTTTAAAACAAAGCCTACAACAAGAGACAAAGACGGATATTTCACAATGATGAAGAAATCAATCCAACAATAGGATATAACTCTTATAAACATTTACGCACTCAACTTACACACCCAATTTGGAGTACCTAATTATATAAAGCAAATATTGACAGACATAACGGAAAAGATTGATAGTAATACAGAAATAGCAGGGGACTTTAACACTCCATTGACATTTATGGATAGATCAGCTAGAAAGAAAATCAACTAGGAAACAATGTCCTGAAATGACATATTAGATCAGATAGACTTAATTAATATACATATAGAACATTTCACCCCAAAGCAGCAGATTATACACTGTTTAAGTGCACACGAAACATTTTCCAGAATAGACCACATCTTGGCCATGAAGCAAGTATTGATAAATTTGAGAAGATTTAAATAATATCAAACATCTTCTCCAATTACAATGGTATGAAACTAGAAATCAATGACAAAAAGTAAACTGAAAAACACACAAACATGGAGGCTAAACAACATACTACTAAACAATGAATAGGTTAACAATGAGATCAAGAAAGAAAATCAAAAGATACCTTGAGACAAATAATGATGAAAACACAATGACCCAAAATCTATGAGACACAGTCAAAGCAGTTTTAAGAGAGAAATTCATAGCGATACAGGCCTACATTAAGAGACAAGCTAAATATCAGGTAAATAATCTAATCTTACACCTAAAGGAACTAGAAAAAGAAGAAAAAAACAAAGCTCAAAGTAAGTAAAAGGAAGAAAATAATAAAAAATCAAAACAGAAATAAATAAAATAGAATCTAAAAAAGTCAAATAAAAAATATGATGAAACCAAGAGCTGGTTCTTTGAAAAAAATAAACAAAATTGATAAACCTTTAACTAGACTTAGAGAGAGAGAGAGAGAGAGAGAGAGACAGAGACAGAGACAGAGAGACAGAGAGAGACAGAGACAGAGAGACAGAGAGAGAAAGACAGAGAGAGAGAAAAAGGGAGAGGGAGGGAGGAAAGAGGGGAGGGAGAGAGAGAGAGAGAGAGAGAGAGAGAGAGAGAGAGAGAGAGAGAGAGACTCAAATAAATAAAATCAGAAATAAGAGAGGGAAAGTGACAACTAACACCACAGAAATACAAAGGATCATAAGAAAATAATAAAAACAATTATATGCCAACAAATTGGACAATCTGGAAGAAATAAATAAATTTCTAGAACATACAATCTTCAAAGACTAAATAAAGAAACAATAGACAATCTGAACAGACTGATAACTAGCAAAGAAATTGAAGCAGGAATTAAAAAAAAAAACTCTCAACAAACAGAAGTCCTAGACAAAATGGCTTCACAGGTGAATTTTATCAAACATTCAAAGAATTAACATCCATCCTTCTCAAACTATTCTAGAAAATTGAAAAAGAGGGAAGGCTCCCAAGCTTATTTTATGAGGCCAGCATTACCCTGATTCCCAAAACAAAGATATTAAAAAAAAAAGAAAATTATAGGCTAATATTCTCAATGAACATAGATGCAAAAATTATTAATAAAATATTAGCAAACCAAATTCAGCAATACATCATAATTGGGTGGAATTTATTCCTGGAATGCAAGTTTGCTTCAATATCTGTGAATCAATTAATGTAATACACCACATAAACAATATTAAAGATAAAAATCATCTGATTATAATGATAATATCAGTAGATGCAGAAAAAGAATTTGATAAAATCCAGCATCCATTTATGATAAAACTTCTCAGGAGAGTGGGAATAGAGGGAATATATGTCAACATAATAAAGGCCATATATGACAAACCCACAAACATCATACACAATGATGAAAAGGTAAAAGTATTTTTCTTAAGATCAGGAAAAGGACAAGGATGTCCACTTTCATTACCTTTATTTAACATAGTATTGGAAGTCTTAGCCACAGCAATCAAAAAAGAAAAAGAAGTAAAAGATATCAAAATTAGAAAGGAAGAAAGAAAACCGTCATTATCTGCTGAATATATGATACTATATAAAGAGAATCCTACAATTAGAATTGATAAATAAATTCAGTAAGGTAGCAGAATATAAAATATTCAGAACTCAGCTGCATTTTTATACACCAAAACCAAACTATTAGAAAGTAATTAAGAAAACAATGCCATTTACAATTGCATTAAAAAAAAAAAACCTAAGAATAAATTTAACCAAGGAGGTAAAAGACCTGTACTCAGAAAACTATGAGACATTGAAGAAAGAAATAGAAGATATGAAAAAATGAAAGCATATACCATGTTCATGGATAGGAAGCACCAACATTGTTAAAATGTCCATACTATGGAAAGTAATTAAGAGATTCAATGTGATCCCTATCGGAATTCTTCAGTCAAGATGATGGAATAGGTAAACACTGTGCTAGTCTCCTCTCACAACCATATCAAAATTGCAGCTAAACTACAGAACAATCATTATTGGGAGTCACCTGAACTTTAGCTGAACAAAAGTTTTATGACTGGGGACATACAAAGAAGCCACCTCAAGACTGGTAGCAAAAGGGCTGGTCTACACCTACATGTGGTGGTTGAGAATCAGGAGGGATATCTCAGGTGCAGAGGTCCCCCCAGAACAGCATCCTGGCCCCACACGATGCTACCCAGCCCAAGATTCCAGTGCTGGAAACAGAAGTCCTCACAACTCTTGCTGTGAAAACCAGTGGAGATTATGGCTGAGTGAGATGGAGAGTAGCTGGAGTCGCAGATATTCCTCTCTCGAGGGGCCCATGTATGGACTTTCTCACTAACAGACTTACTTGCTTTGAGTATTAGAGCTGGGGCAGCTGCTTAAAAGGGACCAGAAACATACGGAGAGGAACTGAATTGTCTGGCTTCAGGGCAATGGATGGAGGGGCAGCTTTCTCTCAGACAGAAGTGCTGGAAGAATCCATTCTTTCTTTGTTGAGTCCTCCTCCTTCCTGGCATGCAGACACAGGTGGCAGCCATATTTGAGTCTCCGTCAACCTGGCTAATACAGGTGACTCCACCCTGAAACCCCTCCCCACCCAATTGTGGGCCTACTCAAACCTCTTCCAGTGGCTTTTCCATGTGGGTGGTCTGTCTTGGCTCATGCTGCAGACTTTCCTAAAATCTCTCAAAGGTTCACAAACCCCAAACAAGTAGCACCTGGCCTCATCATGCCCTATACCTCTTGCTGAGCAGCCCCAATGCTGGCACTAGTGGGAGCCAGCCTTGGTTTGTGGCTTAATCTCCCGAGGCACCTCCAAACCTAGCACAGATGGTGGCCATCTGCAGATTTCTTGGTGACTCACTCTATACAGAAGTGCCAGTGGTATCCATTGTTCCCTGTTGAGCTCTCCCGCCTACCAGTGCACCGGACACAGTGCCTCCATAGCTGTGAGCTCATCAACCTGGATGACAAAGGGCACTTTGCCCAGAGGATTTCCTGAAACCCCGCCTCGCCCAACCCATGACCCTACCCAAGCCACATTCAGGTATATCCTCAGCGAGTCAGGTGCTCCTTGCTGAGACTCACACTGGAGGCAGCCTTGGTTTCTGGTGTGGCCTTTTGAGGCAACTATAAGCACAGCATCTGTGGATTGCTTGCTGAATCTAAACAGGTGGTCCCTGAGGGGTAGAGGCTTGGGCTAAGTTTGGCCTGCAGCTGAACCCCTCTCAGGACTGTGCCACTAAACATCTACTACACAAAGCCATACTAATAAGACTGGAAGACTTAGGAGCTTTGCTTAGTACAAAGAAACAGACATGGAAAGGCAGCCAAAATGGGAAGACAAAGAAGCAGAAACCATATGACAGAACAGAACAGAGATCCAGATATAATGGAGTCAAGTAATTTAACGGATGCAGAAATCAAAACACTGGTTATAAAGATGCTCAATGAACTTTTGGGATGTGTAGATAAGTTCAGTGAGAACTTCTGCAAAGAGATAAAAAACATAAAAATGGAAATGGAAATTATAAAAAGGAACCAGTCTAGAATGAAGAACACATTATCTGAGATGAGAAGTATATTGAATGAAATAAACAAAGGAATAAACAAAGGGAATAAAGAAGAGGATCAAATGACCTATTTAGAGGACAGGAGAGCCGATTAGGACACTCAATCAGAATGGCAAGAAAAATGATGCCAAGACTATAAAAATAATTTAAAGAAGATATGGTACACTATTAAGGCTCTAAATATTCGTCTGATTGGCATAACTGAAAAAAATCAAGATGTTGAACAACTATTCAACAAATGATGTTCAAGAAATAATGATGGAAAACTTCCCTAACCTGGTGAAGGAAATGGACATACAACCCAAGGAAGCTCAGAGAATTCCAAAAATCAGGGATCCAAAGAGGCTCATACCAAGACACATCATAATTAAAATGCCAAAGGTTAAATACAAAGAAAGAATATTAAAAGCAGCAAGAGAAAAACAGATAGTTACTTATAAGGGAACATCCATAAGACTGGCAGCTGATTTCTCAAAAGAAACTATGCAGAACAGAAGGGTTGGCAAAAAGACCCAAGATCTACAACCAAGAATACTTTATCCAGCAAAGCTATCATTTAGAGTTGAAGGACAGATAAAGATCTTCCCAGACAAAAATAAGCCTAAGGAATTTATTACCACCAAGCCAGTATTACAGGAAATGTTCGAGTGACTTCTTTAAGAAGAAACACATGTATCAAAAGCAGGAATAAAGAATGATAACAACTACATTCCTATCAACAAGTACCTCAAATGGAAAAAAATTAAGTGCTCCGACTAAAAGATAGAGTGGATGAATGGATAAGAAAAAAAGACCCCTACATGTTGTCTACAAGAGACTCACTTCAGACATACACAAACTGAAAGGAAGGGTATGGAAAAAGATATTCCTTTGATGGACTTAGAAGGTATTTAAGTCAGACAGAGAAAAATGAACACTATATGATTTCACTTATATGCAGAATCTAAGAAATAAAAAGAACAAACTAATCAAAAACAGACTCACAAATATAGTGGACAATTTTGTGATAGACAGAGGGGAGGGGGTTTGGGGATGGGAAGAATGCAGTGAAGGGTTAAAGAAGTACAAATTAGTAGCTGATGGATGGGGAGCATGTCGTAGGGAATGCAGTTAGCATTAATATGTTGGCTAGGTGGAAGGTCAGGGGAGGGAGGGAGAAATAGGGGGGGTCATTTTATGAACTATATAGATGTCTAACCAATGTACTGTATACTTGAAACTAATTTAAATAAATTAAAGTCCATGTAAAAAATAATAATAATACATGTCTGTTATAGAAAACCTGGAGACTATGAAAAGATGGAAGGAAGAAAAATTACCCTTTGTCGTACTGTGCTTAACCTTGCATGATTTTTGAGAGTTTTCTTTCCTGTCAGTTTATATAGCTATGACAATAATGTATGTACAATTCTGGATTTTGGGTTTTTACATAACTTTATCTTAAGAATTTTTAAGTCAATATCAATTTTTTATCAACATAATATTCCATCTAGAGGTATATCATGGTTTATTTAACCATTCTGCTACTACTGTGGACCACTTAAGATGTTTCCATCATTTCCCTACTTAGAATACCCATTCTTTTATGTATTCGTTATTTAATAAATGTGGACTATGTGCCAAGCTCTATGCTGGATGCTGGAGATGCAAAGATGAGCAGAGCCCTCAGGGAGTAAACAAATAAGGACAATCAAAAGAAAGAGGACTCGGGGTAGTGGGCATAACACCCTTCCTACAGGCAAGTTAAGGAGTCTTCGCAGTAGAAGGAGGTGAAGTGCAGATCTTTGTTAGCTTTATATGCTCTGGTAAGGAGGTGGAATTCATACCTGAGGGAGCTGCTGAAGGATTGCAATATATGTGTTCCAAGTCCTATTCATGCGTTCTAGCTCTACCCTGACAAGCTGAGTGCCCTTAGGCAAATCACTTAACTCCTATCTTGTTTTCTTTTTCTGGGAAATTAAGGATATTAATTTACCTGCTGCCTGCCTTTCAATATTATAGTGAGAATCAAAGGGAAGTAATCTATCTGAAAGAGTTTTGTCAAATAGAGAGCACCATAAAAAATGTGAAACATTATAGGAGAGGTTGGATAAATCCTTGTGGAATTGAATTCAATTCTCTTTCTCAGAAACCTAACTGACAGTGGGATTGGAGAAGGGGAGAGAGGAGACAGAGCACAGGTGGGAAGTGCCTGCTTCTCCTGGGCACCTTTAGAACACCAATGAGAAGTTAGAGGAAGATTGGTCAAAGCAAGTTGAGTGGAAGGAGCTCCTTTCCAGGTGCACTTTCTAGCACAGGTCCTACCCACAACTTTTCTCTCCCAGGTGTCAGAGCTCGACTATACCACTGGTCTCCTGCCTTCTTTTCTGATATAGGGTAGACAAAGAGCATAGTTATTTCAAAGGCTAGCCTTCCTCCTAATCCCCTTCCATCTAGTAGGTATTTGAGTTCTGATCATCTCCAATCCTCAAGTGTAGCAATTTACACAGCAAACTTGAATGACACCTTATGGGAGCCAGCTCTTTCTCTGCCCAGTGGATCATAGGCAATAAATACACTCATGTATGTGTGTGTGTGTGTGCAAACACACACCTTGGAAACTTTTTTGGAAAGCATTTATCATTTCATAGGGCTTTTTTATAGGCATTATCTAATTTGATCCTCACCACCACCATGAGAGGAGAATAAATGAGATATAGTATTATCCCATTTCACACAGGAAGAAACAGAGGCTCAGAGGATTGAAATACCCTGCCCAAGAGCAGACAGTTAATAAGCAGAAATCAGTCTTCTGACAGGATGCCATGGTTTTCTTTGCACCCCTGCAGGCCTTATCTAAGCAGGCAATATTTAAAGCAGGAAGCCTCAAGGTGTGATAAAAGGACGATGGGAGATGAACCCCAGTCTCAGATCAGAACCTCCTTCCAGCACCCATTTTATCCTGTGTCCTGGCCACTTTCTCTTGGGATGAGGATTCAGGATGATTTCCTAAGTATGAAAATCTGCCTGTGGAAACCTGAGAAGACTTGCAGTGACCCCAGAAACTCCAAAAGAGCCAAGTCCCCCTTTCTCCTGAATTGGACTTTGCACTGCCCTGAAAGCCAGTAGATGAAAGGAAAGTCTTACAGTATTTGATGTGTTGCAACAGTATAACAGACTCCAAACTGTCTTGGCAAAATCAAACTCCAAGACTGCTTAGGTAATTCCATCCTGAGGAATGTCTCTTGTTTCTTTGTTCTGGTTTTCACTTCTAATTCGAAGCAACAGGATAAATAAGCAAACAAAAGAGTTCATGCAAATCTCAGAGTCTTAGGAAAGGAGAAGCTTTCAGCTCTGGTGTTTTTTGCATTTTTGTCCCTAAGCTTTCAGAAGCTACAATTGACCTTTGAAGGGACTTGGGCTTCAGGTGTCAGAGGGTCAGATTGCCTTTGTGCAGAACAAAGCCACCCCCATGGGGGTTGAATTCTTAACAGAAATATTGAAGGTGTTGGTGGAGTGCTCAATTCTACCTGAACTCCCTGCTCTGATTGTTGGATAAGAGCACTGGGGCAACAGGTTCTCTCTTCTCTCCCTACAGGTACCTTGGGAAGTACACCTGGATAGACCCAAAACCCTGTCGTTCTGTCCAGTGCCCTACATTCAAATCCGATCTTTGCTCCCATCATGAATCCATCTTTTGCTGGAACTATTTGTGCTGTTGTCATAGAGTTAAGCTATGGGGGACACCTGTAAGAATGTGGAATCTTACCAGATGAAGGTGGGTAGTGCTGCTATCAAACAAAAAGAAGTCTTCCCACAAGATACCTGCAGTTGTAAGGGAGACTTAGGTGCATGAGATAGGCCTGGATATTGAGGATGAGAAATATCTTATCTGGGCTGTGCTAGAGCATGGTCATTAAAATGATATCTGCCCCATGGAGGAAAATTCAGACATATGGAACTCTTGGGATCAATTAGGATGGATAGAATCTTCAAGCTCTGACAGGCCAGTTACAGTTGGTAAACCAGGTGGCCCAACTGCATTACATCCTCTGTGCTTTCGCCTTTGCTATTCCCTAACTTCCTATGAAATATTATTTGAATCAATTTCCAAACTTGGTCTTCTCTATGTCATGGGGAAGAAAGGGAAGGATTACTTTCCTATTTTGCTGAGTGTTAAGAGAAAGCAGGTTAGTGTTAGCAGCAGTCACATAGGAAGATCCCAGAGGGAAGATGACTCTTAGGCACAGAGACAAGACACATGGGCCATCCACCCACTGTATCAAGAAAATCCTTTCCCATAGCCACTTTGGACGTTCTTGGTCTTCTTCTTATTTTTTAAAAGATGGCATTTCTTTATTGTAATAAAATGTATAAAAAGTCTGTTCAGAATGATTTTCTTTGTGAACAAAGGGACAATGGGAGGGCTTGGGGTGAGGGCTCTCCCCTGGTAGATGTACTGGTTTTCAAACTTTTATGTTAGCAGCAGACACCTCTTTTTTTGCCAAAATCTTCTATGGCCTATCAATACCTAAAACTGATAAAAGTGGAGGTGTTCTGTTTGAAGAGGGAGATGAGGAAAGGTCTTTCTCATTCAGACCCTTTCTATTTCTACTCCATCTCAAATTATTCCCCAAAGCACTTCCTAGGGATTCTTGACAAGCATTAATTTTATTCACACATCCACCATATTTATAGATGATGAAACCAAATTTCAGAAAAGTGAGTTGACCCACCCAAAGACACAGCTGGTTTGCATATAAGTGGGGCTCCAGCCCAAATGTTCTCAAGCAGAGCTTCCTCCATGGTGGGCCATGATATACTGCTGTGCTGCTACTAGATCTCAAAGCTCTGCAGGTGAAGACAGGGGCTGAAGGAATGCTGTTGCTGAGGGTCCTTGGAAAACAGCAGGGATGGAGCAGGGTATGATGGTGTGTCCTGTGGGCCCCCTTGACAGTGACCTTGAGCAGCTCTATTACATTCTGCTGCACTGTGATGTGCTTAAACATGGTGTAGGACATGATTTTGTACCTGGATGTCTACTCAAAACCAGCTACTGCCTTTTAGTTGCTGGAGGACTTTTTTTTTTTTTTAGCTCTGAGTACCTAAGCATATGGCACAGACCCCAAGGTGTTGCTAGGCAGGGGTGGGAGCAGGGAGGCTGGGCAGCTCCAGGCAGTGGCCCAACTATCTATCTTCACAAATATCAAATGCTTCTAAACATTTACAGTTCCTGTGCCCTTTTAGTGATATCTAAGCTAGCTGCAGGGTAACTGCTCTAACAAGGCATACACTTACTACAGATTAGAGCCTCACCATTATTTTAAAATACTTGATATGAAAAAGTTCGATAGCATTCAAATCCATTTGCATTATCACAATATATTTTAACATTACATTTGTCAATGAAAGAAAAAAAAAGAGCTCTGAGAGTCTTTAAATATAATTTCAACTGCTGTAAAATTCTGAATGTGCTGCTGACTTTTACACATAAAATTTCTTGTCAATGGAGATTAGTCAGAATTTGAGGAGATCAGTAATAAAAGCCTGGAACAAGAATTACATGGAACCATGTCAAACATAAAACTAGTTATAAGAAATTATATTTATAGAAACAATATTAAGTTATCGTTCAAGAATTAGAAATGATTTCAAATTTCCAAAATCTAAACTACATGCAAAATTAAAATGTTAATATCATCTCTAATACTTTGTATCTTTATTTTATCCTTCAACAAATATGATTCGAGAGTCAGGCAATATTCTAGCTCTGGGAATATATCCCTGAACAAACAGATGAAGACCTCTGTACTTGTGGAGTTGACTAGTGAAGAGAGACCAAAGAATAAATAATAATATAGCATGTGAGGTGATGAGTACTATGGGAAAAGATGAGCAGAGTAAAATAGATTGAGAAAATAAGGTGATCAGGGTAGGCCTTATTGAGAAGGACATTTAAGCAAAGATTTGGAGGAGGCGAGAAATTAAGCCATGTAGACATATGGGGAGGAATTTTTCAGGCAGAGGAAAAACCGGGGACAAAGGCCCAGAGGCAGAGCAAGCTTAGCATGTTCAAAGAGCAGCAAGGAGGCCTTTGTGGCCAAAGAGGAGTGAGCATGGGAGAGAGTAGCTGAAGATGAGGTCATGGAGGTGATGCAGACCAGATTGCGAGGAAACTTGTAGGACATTTTAAGAAAGTTGCTCTTGACTCTGAGTGAGTTGGGAAGCCATACAGTGTTTGTAGCAGAAGAGTGACTTTATCTGACAGGTATTTAAAGGGACATTCTGGCCACTGTATTGAGAAAAGCCTGAAGAGGTGGAGGTCAGAACAGGGGGACTCATTAGGAGGCTATTGTAATAATCCAAGAGAGAGGTGATAATTTGTTTGGAACAAAATGATAGCAGTCAGGATGGTCAGTTTACAAATGTATTCTAAAGTTAGAGGCCAGAGCATTGTCTGATGTAGAATATGTATATACATATTACATGACACATACATAGATTATGAAGAGGATATAGAATATAGAAGAAAGAGTAAAATATAAGTCCAAAAATTTTGACCTGAGCAACTAGAAGGATAAGAAGACATTAACTGTGTTGGGAGAGACTTCAGGAAGAGCAAGTTGGTGGTGACTATAGAGACCAGGTGTTCAGATATAGACATGCTATTTTTGAGCTATTATACATCAAGGTGGAGATATCAAGTAGGCATTTGGATTAAAAGCCTGGAATTCAAGGAGATTTTATTTTCTTTTAATCATAATGATGTAATATAAAGAAAATACAATGGGCTTCCCCTCTGCAACAATATACCTTTTTCTCTTTCTCTCCTTCTTTCTCTTTCTCTTCTTTCTCTCAAATTTACTCTAGTGTGCCATCAAATATTATCATTTTTTATGGAAAAGTTTTAGAAGGTTGGTCCTAACAGCAAGGGCCTCTGACCTAGGCAGCCAGGAGCCCTGAGTTCTAATTTTGTTTTATATGTGTGTAAAATTTTGTTTATATGTGTGTGTAATTTTGTTTTTATATGGGCATTGCCATGCCAAACCCTCTATTTCTGGTGGCATCTATTCTGATTGGCCAGAGTCACTGCCCTACCAGTTAAATATTTTGAACTTCAGCCCTCGTTGTGCAGAAAGAGCACACAATTTGGAGCCAGGAAGACCTGGCTTTGTACTTGCTTGGCCTCTCACCAGTTGTGTGATGACTGGGAACATTAGTCTGGTTTGCTAGTTCACTGGGTGTTGGCCACTTAGTTGTGGAACCCCCTTTTTGTATTTGGGAACCCGTCAAGTGATTCTTGGTAGGAATCAGGATCCACTAGAGGTGCCCTGCCCCCTGGCAGCAAGATTGTAGGCACATGGCCTATGAACCCTCAGATGATATCACTTGGGAATTTAGATTTTAAGATAAAGACAAAAAGGTAAAGGAAGAGTTTAAAATGCATTTTCACAGTGGCCAAAATGAGATTCAGTGTCTAGTGCGGTCTCTCAGCAGACTCTTCCTGGTGTAGTCTTGCCCTCATTCTGCCATCTTGGTCTATGCATGTGTTCTAAGCTTCCCATATATCATGTGTGCTCTCGATATCTTTCCCCAAATTTTTCTGTTGAAGTTAGCTGGAGTCAGTTTTTGTTGTGGGCAGTTACGAACTTTAACTGAGAAAATGATCGATGATGGGCTGCTTGACTCCTCTGAGTCTCAGTTTCCTCTTGTTCTCAGTTATCTTTAAATGGAGAAAATATCTATTGTACGGAATTAAATAAGACAATGAAGTTTCATTCTCTTTAAACTCCTTGAGAGGACAGAAGACCAGTACACAGCGTCACAAGACATGGCCAGTTTAAGTTTAGAGAATTGGGAACAGGGCAAAATTAGGGCAGTTGAGGGCTCGCTGACAGGAGGAGTCTCATTAGCTAGTCCATAACTCAGTAGATCATAATGTATGTATCCCTGCTTCCTGAGCATTGCCTTGCAGGGGATACAGCCTCATCCATCAGTCTGCTGCATTACCATGCAGACAGAAGCAACCACAGTGACGCCCAAGTCAGCTGCAAAGCAGTTAGTTCTGGGATGGAGGCTGAGGCAGTGTGGTGTCAGTTCCACTAGCACCTGGTGTCTCTGAGGCTGTATTAGCAGGGGGCTGTCAATCTTCAGGCAGAAAAACAAGAAACAGAAGAACAAATCAAGAATCAGAGAGTAACAAAAGAGGGAGCAAGAGGTTGGAGAACTATTTTAAGTAATGTTTGATAAATTACCTGCCTGTCCTGGCCTCCCCATAGAGGAGATGCTGTGGAGTTGATGTCTGCATTTGTCAACTCACCAAAATAGCAGGCTGCAGAGATAAGACAGACCAAGGGTGAAGGAGACAGCTGTATGTTCTTTGAGTATGGGCCCGGGTGGTGCATGACTTCCAATGGTCACAGGTTCACATGTGATGCAGTCTACACACACACACGCAGAAATGTCTATACACACAGGGAACATATTAGCCATGCTCATTCTTATACACAGGCATACATAAAACATACAGGCATGCCCTGCCCTTACAGGTCAAGGACAGTTGCAAAGGCACTCATTGGCTATGACATTCTTTCCAGGGAGGCAAGCAAAGATGTTCAAGCAGTTAGTAAGCACCTTAATTGCTGGAGAGAGCATATTGGGGTATTGCAATTTTCTGGAAGTTAGCTGCTCCCTCCTGCATCTTGTCTAGATCTTTGCATTGCCCTAGGAACCCTCCAAAAGCCCATTTAACAAGGTTAATTAATTTAATTAACAGCCTTCTGTGAAAGTGGTAAAATCGTTATATCAAAGATGTTTTGAATAGTCCACGAGAAGTCCATAAATAGAGTCCCTAGGTCTGGCTGGACACATGGCTTCTGCATTTCCTGACATACAGTCATGGACTGTATGACAAATCTAGTCTTCTCTTTTTCTTCATTTCCCACAAGTCTTGGGAATTCCCTATAAATAAGGTACAGGAGACTCTGGACATTCTTGAGGAATATAAACCCTACAGCCTCTCGAATCTCCAAATTTCTAATTGCACAATGCCATACAGTGGTCTCATTTCCTCATCTGTAAAACAAGGACAGTATTAACCTCTCAAGAAAGCTGTGAAAATTCACTAGACTGGGAAGCAAGACAGGGCCTCAACTTGCCTCCCTACTACTGAGGAGCTAATGGCTGCCCATCAGCCTCACAGCACATGGGATTCATTTTCCTGACTTAGCAGAATGACTAAAGGCTACATGTGAAGGGGCATTGGGAACACTCACAAATGGCTATAATAGAAGTATTAAATCCAGGAATGCTGTCTGGAATGCCCTTATGACAAGTAACCCAGTGAGAATAGGAGGCCTCAAATTGAACAGGGCTGAACCTCAGAACATCAGGCAGTCCACAGAACCATATCCTTGGACTAGAATCTAATGTGCCCTCTGTTGTCTTCTGGATCTCTGTTGGTCTTTTTCACCAATGAGCTCAACAACTCTGCAATAGGAATGCCCTGGGAGGATAAATGAAATGATGTATAAGAGGCTCCAGGAAACCCAATTACTTTTCCTGGGCCTGGTCCAGAGCAGGGGAGCAGGGCAGTTAAGAGGCTGTAGCCCACATGTGGTGGGGTGGGGTGGGGAGTAAGGGAAGAATGTGCTGAACTGTTCCAACTCCCTCAGATTTGTGGCAGCCAGATGCGGGGCCTGGCCAGGGGCCCCTCCTGCTCTCTTCTTTGAACCCTGCCTATGTAGATCCTTCTGAGAACTGGGATCAGGGAGAGGAGAAGACCCCTGGCTCACCAAGGAAACATCAAGAGCATTACCTTTTATTTCTGATTTACTTGCTTTCTTGCACATGGGGGATGATGGTTTGAGCATTTATTCTTTCCTGAAATGCTTGTTGAGATCGGTGTGCAGGTAGGCCCAGAGAGGGAGCCAAGTAATGGAAACACTGTCTTCCAATTCCAAGCTCTCTCCCAGGACTCCAGAGGACCTCTTTACCAGCAGTGGCTGCCTGCCCAGTGAGAGCCCTGCACAGATTTCTGCAGCATTGTTAGGATTTTCACTATCAATATCAACTTGCTACTCATCTGGTGGACACATAAATCTCTAATCTGGCTGGGAAGGACTGTGTTGTGGTGGGAAGAACACTAAAACAGGTTCTAGTCCACCTATGCCACTAACTCACTGAGTTAATGATTCCTCATCTGTGAAGTGGGATGAACAGTATCTGCTGCACTTGCTTCATGGGCTCAAATGAAATAGAGTATAAAATCACTTTGAATGAGGGGAGAGAAGACATATGTATTCAACAGCGACTCCTGTCAGGTACCTGACCACGAGCCTTCCCCCACTTACTGAGCACTTTACACACTTTATCTCATTCGTCCTCTCGGCAGTCCTTGAGGTAGCTCTCCATTTTACAAATGAGGAAATGAGCCTTGGAGATGTTAAATAATATGCTCCAGGTCTTGCAGACAGTAAATAGTGAAGCTACGCTGTCCTAGACCTGTAGATTCAATACCTGGGAGCATGTAAGAAATGCAGAATCTAAGGCACCTTGGCAGATCTATGAAACAGAATTTACATTTTAACGAGATCCCCAGCTACCTGCTCTACACTGTGTTGGTTTTTTTAAGTATTCAAATGCAAGCTCGACTATAAGATGTTATGAGTATTATAATAAGCACATTATAATGTGCTTGTTATAATAAGCACAATAACCTCTGGGGAAAATTCTCCCTCTAGGAGGGGTTTCTGAAAAACTTTAGTTTCCTGTTTCTTGGTGTCATATCCTACACTTCATGGCAATTTCTCAGGAAGTCAGAAGTGACAGGCCCAACTGGACCACCCTGCAGAACATGTTTGGCTAGCCTAGATAGCTATCTACCAGCTCCCTTGGGGCTACTTCTTATCAGAATTGAAGCAGGGAAAATTCTGCTTCCTTAATTCTGGAACTTGCTTTCCCAGATGAGTTTCTAGCTGGGGAAAATGTGTGGGTTCCTGAGGCCCAGGCAGACTTTGCAGTGTTTTTGTCCTCCCTATTGACCAACTAATTTCCCAAAATCACACAGACAGAAAGGAACACGCCCCGGATTTGAAACCAGGTTAATTCCAGAGTCAGAAGTCCTGAACACTACCCACCACTAGCTTTCAACAATGCTCTTCATGGAATTAAAAAGGGATGGACAGGTACGCACGATGTTGACTTTCCTCAGAAAACAAAATCCTGCATGGAATCGCTTCAGGCAATGAGTCCTGAAGTTCACACTCTTCTTCCAGAACCTCTTCCTGGGTGGTGACCCTTCTTGCTCTTCTCTGCTACAGCAGGTGGGACACCCTGGAAGCCAAACTGTTGTTGCAAGATTCGTTTATTTTAATAAAAGTTAAATCTCTCAACGACATCCACAAACCATCAATAATTCAGGACTACTGCTCAGCCCAGGGTGGCAGAGATGGCCCTCTCCGTGTCTAAGCAGCGGCTTCCAGGTAAAAGTTCACAGGAAATTTGACACCTAATAAATTGGAGCCTTCTCCTCTTTAAATCATTTTTAAACCACAATTGCCACACTAAATATAATTACTACAAACCGGTCATTTGTAACAGAGACATCTCATTAAAACAATTCCATTCTCGAAAGGCAGGTGGGAGGGAAAGGCAAGAGGGTAGTGGTAGGAGGAAATGGAGTGGCTAAACTCTTGGAGAGGGGTGTTGAGGAAAGTTTGGAAAGAGCTGGGAGATGCTCTTAATTACGAATTGATTATTTCTCGTGATTGAGCACAAAATATAATCAACTCAACATTTCAAGACCAAAGCAGAAGGAGTAGAGACAGACAGGATGACAAGGACTGAGGAATCTTCCAGATCTTCTACTCTAAGGGGCGGGCCTGTGGGCGGGTTGGAGGGGCATGGGCAGAGTGACACCAGGCCTCCCCCATTGGATTTCTGGCTTGTCCCTGGCTCAGGGAAGTGGCTGCAGAGTTTGTCAGGCAAGTGCTGCAGAACTGTTTGCTTCATCCACAGAGGAAAGTGACTGCACTATTGATGGAGCTGTGGCCAATTACCAGGTAGACAGGATGCAGGACTTGAGATCAAAGGGTTTAAATCCCAGCTCTGACCCTTAGGAGCTACTACCTGTGGGGAACTGACTCACCCAAAGCACCTGAGCCTCAGTTTCCTAGTTTCTAAAATTGGTATAGTCCTGCCCTCCCAACCCTGCAGGGCTGTGATAAGGATCACCTGAGACAACGTAAAGGTAAATGTGACTGGCATGGAACAGACTCCGGAAAATCTGTGCAATCTAAATTTCCTGACAAAGATTGTGAGATGTGGAAAATTTCATTCAGCTGCCAGAATGAAATTTCCTTCCTGGGAGAATTTTAATTACAACACAGCTGCTTCTCTCCCAGGAAAGGTGTGGGGAGGTCCTGAGTGGTCCATCTCTGATGCAGGGGGCAAGAGGGTTGGCCTTGCTGGAAACCACCTGTGCTGGCTGCAGGGTTACTGCTCTGGAGCCAATGCTTGGTTCTAGCGTGTCGATAGGGTTGGAATCTGCACCTCTCCAGGAAACTCCAGTAGATGCCGGGGAAAGCCACAGACCTGTCTCTTCTCTGCTTGTCCGGGAGGCAGCCGAGGAAACCTGCCTAAGAGTGAGAAAAGAAGCCAAGTCAGCCTCCATGTCCTAGTCCTCAGCTCCAAGCTTACTGAGACAAATGCCTTGAGTGCCTCCCCTTCCTTATTCCAGTGTCTCTGCTTTTCACAACTACCTTCTGTAGTTGTGTTCAGCATAGGCCAGTATACCCCATCTGGTTTCTTAGACTTCATCTCTTCACTCGGATCAACTCAGCTCAGTCTTTGGAGATCATGAGATCCTTAGACCATACATTTTTATGGCATACTGGGTTTGGGCCTGACATTTCTAAACCGAGTGGCGTTGAGTAGGTCACTTAACCTCTGTGAGGCTCAGCTTTCACTTCTATAAGTTGGAGATAATAATAATGACTGTTTTATTTACTTAAGGAAGACAAAAGATATGCAAAACAGGATTATTATGATTGTGTTCATCATAATTCTTATAACTGACTAGCCCAGAGTCTTGAGGGGAACAGAGCAGGGGAAGGGCATCTTCCTAGTTAGAGCTCTGGCCTCAGATTTCTTCAGTCCTCCCTGAAAATAGGAGGAGAAGTCTTCAGGCTGCCTATGCCAAGGGTCTCTGCCTTCTGCATGCTCTCCTCAAGATTGGCTGGTCAGCCCAGTCTCTTGTATGGTGGACAGTTGAGGGTGGATGCTATGGATGGACAGGCAGCCAGGAGCCCACTTGCAGAAGCAGCAGCGAACAGAGGAGCAACTGTGTGCATGTTGATAGGACTATGGGTGGCTATGTGGGCAGAAGCCTCCATTGCTCTGAAATAGCCTCGCAGCACAGTGATGGTGGCCGGACAAACCAGTGTTCGCAGTCTTGGGTGGGCTGCCACCTGAGTGTTGCCTGGGAAACCACGGCTGCAGGAGTGCCCCACTCCACCATTTGCTTATTTGCCATGAAGACAGCGAGATGGAGGCAGCAAGGGTAACAGAACAGGTGGCCCCCACCACAGGCTTTGGGAAACCTCAGCAGCCCCTATGCCTATAACTGGCAGAGGAGGCGGCCTTGGGATCAATTCTTCCATTATAAAACTATGTTCAAAATGTCAATTCCTTCTCTTCTGGTTCTGAGTTTTCCCCCTCCATTTCATCAGTTTACCCCTCTCCCCTCTCCTGTGACTGGCTTACACTTTATATTAGCACGACGCTAATCTTTGAAGAATGATTTTTGGCAGCAATTGAGTGCCTAACATGACCTCATCATGTCTGGTGTTCTTGAGAAAGGACACCTCCTGAAAGGCAGGGGAATTGGGGAAGAGGCTGGATACACGTAGGCTCTCTAGATACAAGTGGGAGCCTGCCCATAGTGGCGATGCAGGGGGTGAAGCAGCTCTTCCCCATCAGACCCAGGAGCCCAGCTCATTACCATTGCTAAGGAAGACCAATATGAGTCAATACTAGCAGTTTCCAGGAAACTTTTCCAATTTTCTCTCATAGCACCAGCATATAGGTTTCTTTCCTGTCCTTCTGAGGTAAGAGAAGGCGAGTGGTTAAAGACTGGGCTAGGAAGGCTCTGTTGAGGCCACCCTACCCAGCCCCGGTCTGCACACATGTTTCCCACTATGTCCAGGACAAATGGCTGCCTTCTCTTGGGCTCACCAACTCCCCTTACTGCAATGTAAGCAAGCCCCTGCTCTGGGGATCTCAGCTAATCAGAGAAGGAGAGAGGTGCTCACTACCTCCTCAAAATGAACCCCCAGGCCTGCATGGTCTTCTCCTCACCTTGCCCTTTACTTCGGTCCTTTCCCATTTCCCAGGCTCATAAGACTTCATTAATTTAGAAATGTTAGTTTTTGTTTCTTTATGTTTCTCATGAGTCATTGGCTATTACTCAAGGTAGGAGGAGAATTAAGAGTTCTTGACTCAGAACCCACCAACTTATAGGGAACATTTCCCCTCATTAGATTCTTAGGTTCTGACCTCTCAGTTGTCACTACACTTGGCCCACTACATCCTCCAGCATGATACCCACTCCTCAGTATTGTTCCATATCACATTAACATCTATACCCCTTCCCTTACCTACTCTGAAAACCAGGTTGTCAGCCAGCACACCCTGCCCACTGGGCCAACTCCACCCCACCCTGGCCATTTGTCCATCTGTTAGGTTCTCAGAGTTGTCCCTGCCTGTTTCATGTTCAAGCTGTTGGCTACGACAATCATACCTGATCATTAATAATGGAATAGTGATGGGAGAGACACTTAGATAATCAACTAGCACAGGCTCATTAGTGGCACAGAACAATCACAGCGATATAATAACAGATCCCAGGAAATGTCAATTAAACCTGGAACTTCGTTAGGTTTCATTTTATTTTCAGCATGGAGAAGGACAGCATAATTGCAATCAACTAAAGCCAATGCAAATCTCTTCCAAAAGAGACTCCTTCCCCCCGGGGATACAAGGAATTAAGTTCCACTCTCCCACCATGTTAATTCCAAGCCATTTAATGAACTTCTTCTCTTCCTTGAGGAATGTTACAGCTGAGTGCCTGGCTTCTCTTAACAACAGGATCATTCTGGCTGTTGGCTTTAACGATAAAGATGATGGTGCCCAGGATTTGCATTTATTGAGACTCAGCATGTGCCAGATGTTGTGCTAAGCCCTATACACGGATTATTTCATTTAACCCTCACTACAATTTATTGAGGTACCGGTTAATATTATCATCATTTTATCTACAGGCCATTGAATCTCAAAGTTAAGAATGATGCTCTGGGTAACCCATTTTGTAAATGTTTGTGGTATAGCCAGAAATCCAAGCCAGATCTGCCTCCCATGAGTGCTTGCTCACTCTCACTCTCTCTTCTCGCCTCTCCTCCTCCTTCTGTCTCTTTCTTCCTGTCTCTCCCTGTCTCTTTGTCTCTGTCTCTCTGTCTCTGCCGCTTTCTCTCTCTTCTTGGATTAGGTATTGGGGGAGCCTAGATAATCCCGAAGAGGGATGGGGTAACCCAAGGAGTGTTCAACTGAAGCATCTCATGTTGGCTCTTTGGTCTCCAGTCTAGGGTGGGCAGCTAGGAGGAGATTTTTAAAGAAATTTCCCTGAATCCTGTCCCCAAATCAAATGACCCAATCAGACTCTCTGGGGATGGGGGCCAGGCCATCTATATTTTTTCAAAGCTTCTTAGGTAATTTTGAAGACCACTGTTCTTAAAACCTCACCCAGTGAGTGCTTCTCCACATCACAGGTGGGGATGGGGATCTGGGTGACTGGCCCAGCCCTGAACCCCGTGGTTCTGAGAGGAAAAGTGATTTAGAACAAGGCCTTCTGAGAAGGTGTGTGCTGACTCTCCGTCTATGACCTCAGCTCTGGCTTCAATTTCCTCATCTGTGACATGAAGGATTTGCCTGGTGGTCTCTAAGATGTCTACCACTCAAACAGGGTTTTCCTAGAAGGGCAATGCCTTGCCCCAAGTCCATGATTTGCCAGAGGCTTGTTGAGGAGATGTCTTTTTAGAACAGTGACCTTAAGTCATTGTTTCTCTAAAGTCAAATCACATTATTTCATACTTTAAATTGACTCCTTGCATTTACTTATATATGTTTTTGAAAACTAATTTTACATTGTTATTATATGTGGAAAGCCATATCCCCTGTTATTATATATGGAAAGTAACCATAAAAATGTTATCATCTAAATTCATCACCTACATCATCAGGGATGTGAAGACTATACTGGCCCATATGATCTCACCCACCCAGCTCCTCCTTCCCTCAAATGTGATCCTGATGGCTAACTGCCTCTGGTGGAACTGTGAACTCACAGCACTCACTTTTACAGGAATAAAACCAGGGAGGGTCTACATCTCGAAAGGCAAAACTTTTCAGTCTTATTGTATGAGAATCGAATCCTTCCAGTGGGACTTAGTTCTAAGTCTGCAGCATTGCCCTTCTTGGACCTTGGTTTTTGTTTGTTTGTTTATTTGTTTTTTAGGCGAGGCAACCCTTGGTTGATCTCACAGATTGCAAGGACCTTGTCAGCTTACAATCCCTTATTTTTTTTTATTTTTTATGCCTACAGGGCCTGGTCTTCCTAGGTGGTCTCCCATCCAAGTACTAACCAGGCCTGACCCTGCTTAGCTTCTGAGATCAAACGGGATCAGGCTTGTTTGGGGTGGCATGGCCGTATACTTGGACCTCAGTTTTGACACCTACAAAATCATACCATGAGACAACAGGCACAACTGTGTTCCTTTGTGGTGTAAGTTTGCTTTTTCCCACTCCCTCAGCCTCTATAATCACAAAGCAGGGGCAAAACTAACTAGTGGAGAGAAAAAAGAAGACAGAAGTTTGTGCGGTGACCTTAGGAGTTCCTTGGATTTCAAAGTAGCAATCTCTCCAAACTTACATGAGGTGCCATGTCTATCACCATTGACAACTAAGAGTTCTGGGTTTAGAGACCACTGAGATCATTAGGGCCTCATTTCCTCATCTGTAAACACTTGTTAACTCTCAGCCAGGTACTAACTGATTCAGTCCCTGCCCTTATGGAGCTTTGTTCCAGTCATGGGCTGACTTATACGTAAACAAAGGTGTAGGTGATACTGTGCTAAGTACTAACTCCAAAAGGGTGAGCCCAGGGCAGGAAGGGAGACAACTCAGTACTTGTTTCCTCCACAGACTCCCTCCTCTCAGCCCTCAAGCCAAACAGTGCCACACCTGCCCTGAATAAAATGTGAGCGCTCAGTCTTTTCTATTTAGGGTCCATTTTTAAGTGACAGCTTGCCTAGAGGTTAAGAGTACAGGCTTTGGGAATGACCCTGACTTAAGATTTCTGTCACTCATAGAAAAGTATTTATCTTTCTCGGTTTCAATTTCTTTGTCTGCAAAATAGGAACCCTGCAAGGATTATGTGAAATGGTATCTCTGAAGTGCTCAGCAGAGCACATGAATGAGCCCTCCAGAAACATTACTTGTAATTATTATTTTTTTCTAGTAGAAATTCTAGTTTTGGAATGGGACAGACCAGGATTCAAATGCCAGATCTAAAGCTTGATATGTATATGACCTTTGAGTCTTGTGTTCTTATTCATAAAGAAGTGTGATAATAGTGGCCTCGAACAAGTATACAAATGTAGTCCCTAATGCTGGCCACCTCCATCCATTGCCTTCCTTTGAGGTGTGGCAACATGCCCAGCCAGCACAGGGCAAATCTAGACTAAAGGCTCTGAGTTCACCTGTATGCACCCCTATTCCCATTTACTCTGGCCCACACCCAGCCCAGAGTGGCCCTTCTCAGGTGCTCTTACTTTTTCGATGATCACTTTCATCATCATCCAGAGCCCCATGCCACTGAAAGGACAGACCATTCCTCCCTTGCTAGATTAGGGCTGGCCACCCAATGTGGGCGACATTGCTGCTGACCATGACAAGGGGCTTGTTCAGTCCATAGAAGAGGGGCAGCTGCCGCAGGTGAGGTCAGGGTGGAGGGCTGTGGGAAGAACGGGACAGGAGAGGGACAGAGAAAGATATCCCCTCCCTTCTTTTCTCAATCCTCATTTCCTCCCTGCTCATTGAACCCTCGCCAGCTCCTTTAAACTCTTCCAGGGTCAGTCATAGCACAGTGGAGAGATCTGGAACTTTCCACAGAAGACGCATGTTTGAACTCTGTTTCTGAAATTGCCAGGTGTGCTTAGACCTCCACCCTCAGAATTGTAGCATCTATAAAGGGGGATGGGAAAGCTCTCCTCCAAGGGTTAGTGTGAGGAGTAAATGAAGACTACAGAGAGGTGCAGGCTTGTGCTCTTCTTCCCTTTCTTCTCTTTGAACCCACAGTTTTTTTTACCTCCTCATCCCTCCCATGTTTGAGTCCCCTCTGCCTCCCCAGCCAGGACATCCTGATCACCACCCACCTGGGTGATGCAGACGCCTATATTTTCAGGTGTCATGAGCTCCTGAAACATCAGGACATTGATGATGTAATTAATTATGCCCTTTCTGAGCTCAGGCCAGAGCAGACCTGAAGATCCCTTTCTTAATGGCTAGAGAAAGGGGAGGTGATTCCTGCCACAGAAACACTTACACAGAGCACATGAATGAAGACATGACTCCTCAGAAAGCCTCAGCACTCTGTTCCATGCTCCTGGGCAAGGAAATGCCCTCTCCTGACTTGGCTGGAGCCGCCGTCTCCCTCGCCTGGCAATTCTGGCCAGAAGCAGGCTGGTCCGCAGTCTACTCTGCAGCACCCCAAGCTCCATATAAACAAGAGCCTGTTTGAAGCAAAAATCCTTCAGCAATTACTTATAGAAAGAGGATGGAGAGCGCTGAGGACAGAAAGAGAATTTATTTGTTCTCTGTGCTTTGAGTTAGTTTTTAAATTGTCCTTCTGTAGATAAAGACATCTCTCCAGCAGCTCAGCCCCAGATCCTAGCAGCTAATCTGTATCTGGCAAATAAAAATAGCCTCCAAACCAGATGGAGATCCAGAGCCCACCAGGAAAACAGATCCAGTTTTGAGTGCTGAAAGTGGATTTTAAATAGAGCCATATGAAGCCTTTTTTGGATTTTCTGGGGGTGAAAGTGGGTAGAGGGGAGACAGGGATGGCCAGAACTAAGAAGATGCAGGGAGGAGGGAAGCAGAAGTTAAGGAAAAGAAGCAAGAGTTCGTTGTCACTTTCCCTAGAATTTTCTTCAAAGCCTTGAGTGGGAGCAATCTTCCATGGGATTCAAGGTGTTCATGTGTCTGCAGTGCTCAGACAGGAGAAGGGAGATGGATGTTTTGCATGTTTCCCAGAGACAACGTGGTGCTGTGGAAAAGGCATCAGCTCTGTAGCCAGACCTGGATACGAACTACCCATGCCAGCTCTGGATGAAATAATTTGCTCCTTTGAGTCTCTTCAGCTTCCTTGTCTATAAATTGAGGTATGCTATTTATCTCTTAGGATTTTGATGAGGCCTAAGATAAGAAATGTGAATCATTGTGCTATAGACTGAATGTTTGTGTTCCCCTCAAATTCACATATTGAAATCCTAATCCTCAAAGCAGTGGCATTAGGAGGAGGGGTCTTTGAGAGATGATTAAGTCATGAGGGTGGAGCCCTCAGCCATGGGATTTGTGTCTTTATGAAAGAAGCCCTGGAGAGCTTCCTTGCTCCTTTTACTATGTGAGGACACAGCAACAAGGCACTCTCTATGAACCAGGAAGTAGCCCTCACCAAACACTGAATCTGTTAGCATCTTGCTTCTGGGTTCAGAATCTACTAGAGCAGCAGTTCCTAACATTTTTGGTACCAAGGACTGGTGCTCCTATAAAAATCTGATGATCTGAGGTGGAGTTGAGGTGGTGATGCTAGTACTGGGGAACGGCTGCAAATACAGATGAAGCTTTGCTCTCTGGCCAACTGCTTACCTCCTGCTGTGTGGCCTGGTTCCTAACAGGTCATGGACTGGTACTGGTCCACTGCCCAGGGGTTGAGGACCCCTGTACTAGAAGAAGGGAGCCATATCTGTTTTGCTTACCATTATATCCCCAGGGCAAGCACAGTATCTGGCACATAGTAGGTGCTCAATAAACACCTGCTGATGGAAACTGAGTGAGTGAATAATTCCAGAAGAGGACAGGAGTGTCAACATGAATGCAGACTCTGACTACAGCCAACAATGAAGCTTTGGAACGAGGGGAGCAATTCTCATGTTGCATTACAGGAACTTCCCAAAATGCTCCCATCTGGCAGCTTCCCCAGCCCTAGATCTGTCTGACTCCCTCAGAAATGAACACAAGCCAACCTGCCCTGTCTGAGGTTGTCTCCTCTGTGTTGATTTGCTCTCCTAGTAAAATCACAGGCCCTGCATGCTCAAGGAACAGATTTTTCATTTCTCTGACGCTCTCTACCTAACATACACAGGCACCTTGGAGTTGAGGGTAAAGAGTGGAGAGGGATCCATTAGCACCTACAATCTTGGGCTTTCCAGGCCATCCTGTCCCCTAGCAACCCATGGCTCCCATATATCCCTGGAGAGTTGACCTCTCATTTCTCCCCTAGTTCTCAGGATAAGGGAGTGAAGAGAGGGAGGGAGCCCAAGCCCTTTACTTTCCTAGAAAGTCCTCTCATGTAAGTGTTCACATGTAATGTGCATTGAGGCAATGAGAGAGGACAAATGGGAAGTGAAGGCAGTTTGGGCTTCAGGAGGACAGAGTGCAGGGTGAGGGATGGAGACCATGACAACACTGCATTTCCCCTTGCAGCACTGCAGTAGACCTTCCCACAACATCTCATGTCACCCTCACCACTGGAGAAATGGAGGGCCTGAGCACACAGGGCAAACCACATCCCCGTGCTGTCTGCTTTACTGCTCCTCCTCCTGACCAGGCACAGGGAAGAGAAGCTGGAAAAGTCGGCATGTCCTGACTAGTGAAAATTTCATTTTCTATTTTGTGTTTCAAGGTCTCTGTCATCCAAAATTTCTCCAGTGGATGAGTCACTTTGAAAAGCAGGAACAAAAATTAAGGGAAATGTCTTAATTTAAACACCCCTGCCTACAGCAAACAATCTTTAAATTGAGGATAAATCTGATGCTTTACTGCTGAGACACAGCACAGTAACCATCTGGTTTGGGGGTCTGAATTTCTACTGAGTGGGTGCTCGGGAGGGCAGGGATTGTCCTTGGAAGTTCTAGTATCAGGTGCCTAGCACAAGGCCTGGCAGGTATTTTGTGGGAGGACAGGCTGGAAAATGGCAGGGCAGGTGGGTGGGAGACAGGTGCTGCATCAGGTGGGACAAGGTTTTTGCTGGTCCTGGGAGGGGCGCAGAGCCTAGCTCCCACTACAACCATCTATCTGGTTCTAGCCTGGTGCCTCATTCTGCCAAGCATTCCTTACAATAGCCTGCCCTCTCTGCCATGGTCTGGCTTCCTGCTTATATGTTTAGTCATACCCAGTCCCCTGGGACAGCTGTAACTTAATAAGCTGCAGAGTTGCCAGGGCTGCCTCTGTTCCTAGCACTTCAGTGGAGGAAAATGATATCATTAATGGAGAAAATCTGGTTGTAATGTGGAGATTTGGGATGGACTTGATGACTGGCTGAAGATGGAAGCAGAGGGGAAACAGTGAGAGTCTCTTGGGGCTGAACCTCAGATGGGAGCTGAGAGGGACAGTAGGACCCTCAGGAGGCTTCCAAGCCAAGACTGGGTTAGGGTCAGAGATCAGAGTGAAAACCTGAGAAGACATAGAAATGCTAGAAGGGAGAACCTGAATCATTGCAGCCAGTATGTTGTAAAGTGTGCTGGGGAAGGGAGAGGAGACAGAGGAGAGGAAGATGGAGGGGGCATGGTTGGCAGTAAGAAATAGAGGAGCTACAGAGAGGACACTGGCATCCAACAGACCAGGGACAGGAGCAGCAAGATGCATGTCAGAGCTGGTGAGCAGGATATGGCTTTTGCAGAATCCATGCTTGTGAGCAATACAGCCTAGTGAGGAATTTGAGATGATGGAATCTCGGCAGGGGTCAAATTTGGGTCAACTGAGCACCACAAAGCAGAATGAATCATCACGTGGTCCTGTTTTGCTCACCACCCTCTATGCTCAGCTGATGCACTTTGTCACTGTAAAGGTCGCCCACTCGGGAAAGGCCAGGGCATGGATGCAGTCAATGTTTGCATCAGCACCCTGGCTCTGTTTTGCCAAGCACTATATTCTGTCTCCCTGCTCCCTTCAAAGGTGACAAGGCCTGCGAATAGCTCCTAAGGTAGCCGTTCTGCTGAGTGTGTCTATCACCACCCAACTCTCTGGCTGTGCACCATAGTTGGGTTTCAGGGCCTCCCACTGCTCCAGACTCATCAGAAGGCCGGCACAGCCCAGGCCTCTTAGGCCTTCAGCCCCCGCTGTGGGCTCAGCTAATCAGTCCTGATGGGTCTCCTGTTTCTCAGGCTAGATCCAAAGAGCCCACACATGGGAGAGAGCCTATGATTGCTGCATGAGAGAGAAGAGGCCTGCACAGGGAGGCATGCCTGCACTTGGGCCTGCTCAGGGGGCCTGAATTTAGTCAAGTCATTGTTCCTCCCAGGTTCTGGGCTTATAAGGTACGTGGTGGTAACATTTGCCCTCCTCCTCACAGGACTCAGTGGAACTCTTGAATAAGAACAGAGATGTGAAAATACTGCATAAGATACTGGATATATGCAGTTATTAATGTCATAAGCCAAACTTGCATGGCTCCTTATTCAACTGAACTATACAAGAGCTCCTTCCTAGAGCCCAGAATGAATGTTCTGTGAGAGGCACCTCTCACGCTGAAGGCATTTATGGGCTAGGGTAAGAGGCAAGGTAGATTCAAAGTGAAGTTATAGGAGGAACTATCACAAATGTACACAGAAATGTCTGAAATTGCTCTATGGCCCCCAGTCTCTGAGGATGGAGTGTCATGGCCTTAACTTGGGAAAACAGATGCTTGGGCTCTGCCCAGTGGTTCCCCAGCATAGCAGACACCGGGACCTTGGTTGGAGGTTGATGTCTCAGTCAAGGAGGGCTGGTGATGTGCTCAGTGTCCTAGGCCTTGTTTGGGGTAGGGAGAAGCAAGCTGGAAATAAAGAGCCCCTGCACTAGTCCAAGAACAGGGTCCCTCAGTCCCTTGTTAGGCCCTTAGATAGTAGGGACTAACTCCCTTATGGTCTAGGAATGGCCAAAATCCCAACAAGGAGCACCTAGGTAGAGCCCTACCCAGTGCTTTTCAGTCTCTCAGCTCTCACACTCGAGGAAGGCGAGGTAAGAGCACACTGTTCTGGCACACCCTGACAACAGCATAAAGAACAAGTCTGGGTGTGCAAATGATCTCCATCCCTCATTGTTTTCTCCCCGTTATCTCCATAGTCATAGCTAGGCCCCTCGCTAATAAGCAGGAACCACTGCCCCACTGTTGGAGGGTGGGAGCGGGAACAGAGCAGGTGTTCTGAAGCCTTGAGCCAGTGAGCTGTTCTCAAAGTGGACAGCGCAGGAGTCTGCTGTCCGGAAAGGATGCCAGCGAATGGAGTTCATGATGAGAGGACTTATTGGAGGCAAGTCTCAGCTGGGCTATTTGCTAAACATCCTGGAAAAGTAGCCCTACCTTCCTCCCCAGCAAACTTGGGATTCCCAGCCAAGTCCCCCACCCGCTTTCTAGGGACCCAGGGCCCAGTGCCAAGCAATGGACAGGGAGCAGCAACTCCCTGCAGCACATTTATGCCATATGTCCTCACGGTGGCAAAGACAATCACCTCCACCCAGTCTCTGATTGTCTCCAACTTCATCTCCAGGCTTCTGGGACCCTCAGCCATAGCCATGGCCAGGTAATCTGCTTTTCCAATTAGCAATGAGAAAGCAGAAAGGTTTTTGAAGATGTTATTTTCCCACTGCTTAATCACCAGAATTATGATGGGCTCATGACAAAAGTAAGGATGTCAACCCTGGAATCACAGCCACATCAAAAATGGAAGAATCTTTACAGTCATTCATTGTACATCCTTCACTTCATAGACCAGAGGGGCAGACATGCCCAAGAACACATAGCTGGTAGGGACAGAGCCAATCCCAGAGGGAGCCCAATCTGTTTCCTGCCTCCTTTCCAGTCAAGGTCCCTCTTCCTACCTGTCCTGCAGGGTCATGGGATGAGATCTGCAAGGGCTGAGTAGTTAGCCAAGTGGTCAGAGGCTAGGATGGACTCCATCCAATGCTTCCCAGGAAACATGCTTCTCAAAGTTAGAGAATCCCTTGGGACTGGTGACAGTATCAAGACTAGAAGAGGAGCAAGCTGGAGCTACCATAACTCTGGCCAGGGCTGCCTAAGTCATTCTCTCACGAATTGTGATGTCACAGAGGAAGCACTGGCCTTGAGTCAGGAGATATAATCTGCTACCTGGACCTGCACGACCTCATAACTGTGTTATGGAATTTCTCTAAGCCTCAGTTTCTTCATATGGAATTTGAGCATACTATATCTATTTTCTAGATTCATTGTGAAGCTGAACAAGTGCCCAAATATGTAGTGTATAGGAAGATGTGTGGCTCACAATAGGCACCCAATGACTGTTCACCTTCTCTTCTTGGTAAAAGGTATAAGTGGTTTTTATTGTATCTATGACCACCATCTGTAACCCCCCAAGTCAGTTTTAAAACTGTCTAGTGGCTTGGATCTAGCATACACACTTTTCATAACAGCCCTTTGCCATATACATATACGAAGACACAACAGACTGAATCTGTCACAAAATAAAATTTCAATCTTGGATTACACATGTCCTATGAATATAGTATTTATAGGTTCTCAGGAACAGTTTTGATTTATACTTATTTGTCATCCAAACTGTGACATATTTAGAATGAATTTGTTGTCAGGACAACAGGTATAAACCAGGAATGCCCTGGGAAACCCATTAATATTCCTTGGGGCCTTGATCTCTTAAGGTAAAGGAGCCTTCTACCCCGACACTCCTGCCTGGGATGCTTATGACTCCTTTTAGTCTCTACCCTAGGATGAGCCCTCAAGTAGATTCTCTGTTCCCCCTCTGATCATCTTGGCACCTCATGCTTTCTTCTCTCTTCACAATTAACTGCCATTCTGTCATCACCTATTTGCTTTTCTGTCTCTTACACTTACCATGAGCAATTCCCATACCTAATGCTGCCTGGCATATAGTAGTTGCTCAATCAATGTATGTGGGAAGAAAAGGCAGATAAATGCCATGGCAAGAAAAGGAAAACTAGGCAGAGAGTAGGTGGTTAATGCAGTTCCTAGTGGAAGCTGGTAGAAGTCAGCTGAGCAATAAAAAGGAGAGCTGTTGTTACTTACTAGGCAAGCCAGAACGGTCTTCTTCAGCACTCTCCCCTCCACTTCCCATGCATATATCTCTGCAAATGGCACCTGGTGGTTGGTTAAGGAACTGACATCTTCATGTCTGCAGGTGAAAGGCTGAGAGGACAGACAATGTTTTGTTGAAAGGCTTTCAGAGGGGAGTCTCTGCACCCAGAAGAAAGGCAATTCAGAACCCTGCTGGGACTGCTCCCTTCCTCTCCAGACAAAGCCCACCCCAGCCAAGGCATCTAGAGTGGGTCCTCTGTGTACTCTAGCAAGCTATCTAGGTGCCATCACTTGTCACTTGACAATGGAGAGGGATATTTCTCTATTTTCGAGCTCAGATGAGCTTTCAAAGACTCTATCTGGCTGTGATTGAGAAAGCCCTGGAGGGAGCCCCTTGCAAAGGCCTAAATTGGACACTAAAAACAGATAAAAGCCAATGGTTTAAAGGCTTTATGTGAGCTCCATTTGGGGAAAGGAATGAAACCAGGGATTTAGTTTGCCCTTTCTCATCAACACACTTTGGGCAGCTGTGGCCTGAAATTTTAAATTTTTTGTGTCCCTGTTGCACGGATCCGAGTGGCCAATAAGCTGATGCTAGGGCAGAGCCCTTGTTCTAAGACAGCCTCAAAGAGCTTACTCCCCGAGCCTCTCTACGCCTGGCCGCCAACTCTACTTGGATGGTCAGGTGCAGTGCTCAGCCCTTGAATGATTGAATGGATGATTCTAGCCCAGCTCCAGCCTGACAGCTGCCCCAGTGATTACTCAGGTCAAGGTTCGCAGCATTTCTTAGGGCCAGCCAGTCAAGTCTGCACCTGCCACTTCTGCCACCCAACGCCCTCATTTCCCCAGGCCCAGTAGGAGGAGGCATGTTAACTAAGAAGATATTGTTACTTGATAGGACATTGCCTGATAGGACATTGTCTTCTTACACACCACTGTTTTTCAAAGCTGCTACCCTGCAGCCATAAAACTTGGAATTTAGAAAGATGGAAAGGCCAAAATGAAAATTCCAAGAGGTTCTTGGTCCAACACACAATGTTCAGTACAACCTAAAGTTACTAGGGGCACACAACAATCTTGCAGCCCCATCTTTGGAATAAATAAAGTGTAGCTATTCCAATCAAAAGTATAGGCCATCTATCACTTTACGAAAATATTACCATGTGGATAGAGGGGTAATGCTGGTCTTATTCCAACTCAGTGGTTCCCAACCTACATGTTAGAATTACCTAGAAGCATTTTAAAATCTCAACATCCAGGCTACAGCCAAGACATCAGAATCTCAGGAGTAAGACTCAGGCATCAACAGGTTTGAAAGATCCTTAGGTGATTTCAATGCACAGCCCAAGTGGAGGAGCACTGTTTTAATTGGCTATACTTACTACTGAACATTTGGGGGTTGGGAGTCAAGGGCTTCTCAAGACTCTTGCTACTCCTGCCTTCATTTCCATCCTTTAATTTAGACCTGAAGGGGGGGGTGGGGAGAGCTAGAGAGCTGATCAGTGTTGAAGGTCAATTTAAGTATGCCACTGTTTCTTTTCCCCAAGCACAGTGAGCCTGACATTGGTATGGTCTGCATCAGGTTTTGCAGGGCATGGAAGCTGGCCACAGGAGTTCAGTTCTCTCAGATCTGAGAGAGATGTTGTAAGACATACAGGTCAACCATCCCTCCAGTTTTGCAAGTGAGGAGACAAAGGAGAGTGACCTAATTAGTGTTGCTGAGCAGATGTCTGATTCCTGAGACTTACCCTTTTTACAATAATGCCTATCTAAGGGATTTCTGACTCTATGGATCTTCCAGCTCTGCAACCAGATGGTGGGGGCCTAGAACAACAAAATCTCTTGGCTTTTGGCGACCTCTCCTTGAATGCATTCCCAAGACAGAGAAGCGAGGACGAGGTGTGATAGTATTGAGTTGAACTAACCTATTCTTGAATTTTGGCTCTGCCATTTAGAAGCTCTGTGACCTTGAAGACCCTCTCAGCTTCTTTGAGCTTCTGTTCTACTCATCTCCAAGATGGGCAAACTAATAACAATTATACATGATTGTTGGGTAACGGTTAAGTTAGATAATGTATCTAAAGTACCTAAGAGTTTAGCAAAAGTTACTTTCCACCCCTCCATCATTCCACCTAGTCCTTTCCTAGAATTGAGATGATGCTTCCTACAGGCAGGATCACTGCCATCGGCCCCTGGAAGCTGCACTGGCCTGGGCCGGTGTAGTATGTATGTCCCCAAAGTGGATAGGATGGGAGCTCAAGGACCTAGTTCTTTACTCAAGAGAATCCTGTGGATTATAGTAGAAAGGGTGAGTTGGGTTCCTTTGGGTTTCATAGCAATGTTCCCTGGAGATCAGGCCTCTGAGTAGAAGGTTCAGAATTCCTGACTAGTGCCTCCAGCCCTAGATGTGGCATCCTCATAGCCACTGACCTAACTGACCTGGAATTAAATTAACTAATTTATCAATAAGTACCAGTTGAATGCCTACTCTGGACCAGGGATAAAGGAGTGGCAAGACAGATATGGTCACTGCCCTTGTGGAGTTTTCAGTGGAAGTCTGACATTAGGCAGGTAATTCCATTTCAAGGAGTACGTGCTATGATGGGGAAAAGAGAGAGACCTTGGAAGCACAAATGAGGGGACCTTACCCAGATTTGTGGGAGGACAGGAAAACCTCCTGGAGGAGGTGACCATGAAGCTGAAAACTGAAGGATAAGTAGGAATTATCCATGAGAACTTCCAGAGTACCCAATGATGTTCTAGGAAAGGGGAAATACAAACATAAGTACTGAAGATCATAAGTGAGAGAAAACTTTATGTCTCTGACGATCTGACAAATTATTGAGAACTGTTAAGAGATGAGCAAGCAAGAGCTAGATCATGAAACAGTCCAATGGTTCTCAAATTTGAGCATACATTAGAGTCACCAAGAAGGCTTGTTAAGCACAGACTGCTGGATCATCCACCCAGAATTTTGATTTAATATGCCTAGAGTGGAGCTTGAGAATTTGCATTTCTCACAAGCTCCCATGTGATGCTGATCTGCTGGTCCCAGCACTATACTATTCTAGGCCATGTTAAGTAGTGAAGACATTAGAAGAGAACAATGAAGACTTTTCAGCTGAGAAGTAGTCAGATGTGCCTTTCAGAGATCTCATCTGGCTACAGTGCAAAGAATGATTGCTGTGAAGTGAGCGGGAGCCTGCTAGGAACTGCTGGAACCCCAAAATCTTCTGTTGCTCCTCATTGCATCAGGAGTGGCCTTAGCTCAGAAAGCTTTCTGCTCTAGTTTGAGAGAGAGCACGCTGTGGGAAGACAGCTTCCCATAGGCTTCTTGTGTTTCTACATGTCTTGCTATTAACTGACTTTGTTCTGAACTATCTTTACAAGAATGTTTGCATAGCAAACAGCCTTGGAAGACAGTGTCTCTCCAGAGCAAAGAAAAAGTTAGATTAGTGTCAGTATAATAAAGATAATATCTTAGAAAAAGGTGGTCAAAAAGTATACACTTTCGGTTATAAAATAAATAAGTATTAGGGATGTCATGTACGTGATGACTAGTTAACACTTCTGTATGATATGTAGAGAAGTTATTAAAGTAGATCCTAAGAGGTCTCATTACTAGAAGAAATTTTTTTCTTTCCTTTTTATTGTATCTATATGAGATGATGGATATTAACTAAACCTATTGTGGTAATCATTTCATAATATATGTAAATCAAACCATTAGGCTATATATCTTAAACTTATACAATGATGTATGTTAATTATTTCTCTATAAAACTGGGGCAAAGTTCAAGTAGGCTTACTTCCTGTTATAAAAGATTCAGGCTCCCTAAGTTTAGGATTCCTTTCTGGTAGAGCAACCAAAAGCCTGTGCAAGAGTTACCTGGCCTTCTTCCAGTCACCTTATCAGAACTGGGGTTTGAGGAACCATGCAAATACTGACATTCTCCCTATTATTATTGCTGTGAGTAATGACCTATGTCTCTGATCCAAAAGTCTTGTGTATTTTGCCAGCATGCAGGAAACTGTGGCAGGCTAACTTGTTAGCTTGTACCCCACTGTCTCCTTCAGTGGCCTCTCCTGCTTCCTATTTCCTGTACATAAAACTACACTAGCCCAGCCTCCAATTCACATTCTGGAATCTCCAGCTGTCACAGACTCCTCTTCAGGATTTTGCAGCAGTATTTTCTGCACTCCATGTTCATCTGTAGATGGGCTTTCTTTCAAAGCTTTTTATCCTTAGGAATCCAGTGCTCACGGACAGCCATGGCATTTTCATAATCCCACGTGGACCTGGGCTTTTTATAGATTGTTAGGTACTTTCATTATCCCTCATTGTATTTGACCTCCTCAACGACAGCGGGGAAGGGCTGAGAACTGAGAAGCTCAGACATTGAGACCTGTCATTAGCAGGGCAGGATAAGCTCAAAACTCCACAGTTGCTGCTCATTTTTTATGTTTTAATGTCATCCTGAGCCAAGAATGATTAGGTAGAGAAGATCTGGTGCAGGTCAAAAAAAAAAAAAATCCTACAGAGCCAAAGAGAAATGGTTCGGGAATTACATTAATAATCAAGAGCTGACTGCCTGTACGTTTAAACATTTCCAGACCTAGCTTTTACCCACAGCTGAGAACAAGAGCATGTGGTTGTAGGTAGTGGGTTTTTCCCTTTTAACAGTCCAGGAGAAGAAGCCACGCTTCCCAGGAGGTTGGGGGCAAGCTCACTCCAGGCAGCCCGCTTTGTTTTTGAACTGTAGATTGCCTGGTTTGAATGGAAAGTCAGAAGTCTAGCCCGGCTCCCTGCAGACCTATTTATGTAGAACTGGTCTCCTCTTTGAGACTGAATAAACATCAGAGACTACCCAGCCTGGCCTCAAAGCAGGCGCAACAACGTCAAGCTAAAGCTGAACGTTTGGAAAGCCCTGGAACCCTGAAGAGTCCCCACCCCCAGCCCATGTGCTCTAAGAATTACCTTTACATGCTTCCAGTCTGCATTCAGCCACATGAAACTTTTAGCACCTGCCTCCACCTCAGCTCCTGTTAAGTCTGTCCTTTCTTCTCCACCACTTCCATTTCAACTCTGAATAATCTAATATGAACATTCTCGTCATTATAGTGTTCAGAGGAAAAGAGAGATTTTTGTCCACAGAGAGGGAGTTGAGAAATTAATATAATATTTGTTCAGGATTGATCTCCAGCTGTAATCCCTGCTGTCAGAGAGATCCATCTGTTTAAAACTATCAGACACTAATTACCCAGAGCTTGAGCACAATAGTGGGATTGAGGAGAAATGTCCTGATACTCCCACACAAACTTGCAATTTAGCTTTCTTATTTATGAAGGAAGAAAAGTATTGTAGTGAAGATGGATCTCCCATCCACTTGACTGGGAGAGGTTCCCAGAAGACTAAACAGCAGGAAAGAAGCCTGAGGTATTTCTTGATCAAAGACAGCCAGGAATTGCATTCATCTGGTTATAAAGGCCACATTCATTCCAAATTATTTTCCTCTCATCTCTTTGACTCATTCTGGACTTCCCTCCAAACTAACTCTTTGGTGATAGTTAATAAAGATACCACCATCCTCTGGGTAAACCAGGGTTGAAACCACCGATTCATCTTTGAGCCTTCTCTTTCTTTCATCTTCCTGGGTAAGCAGGTGCTAGTCTTATGAAGTTTACTCCTACCACTTCTCTCACATCTGACCCTGCTCCTTTATCTTCAAGACTAACACCCAAGTACTTGAACAGTACTCCAACTCAGGTCTCTGTCTCCTTCTACTCCATGTTATGCCCCATAGATACTGTGGTTCCTCTGATAGAAAAGGAAGATGGGGAGGAGTGGTAATAGAGAATGAGGAGGAGCAGGAGGAGGGGAAAGATGGGGAAGGAGGAAGAAAGAAGAGAGGAAAATCAGCAGCAGTACAGCTAAGTAAGTCATTCACCTGTTCAAAAACCCTCAGTGGCCTCCTGGGCCACAGAATAATTGGATACTTAACACCCTCAAGCTTTGGCCTCAAGACTTTCTTCTTTCTATGTTTTTCATTTTATAAATGTATAATCTGGGTTAAGTGGACTGCTCTAGTCCATTCTTACTATATAAAAAACCTAACTGAGCTACCTATGCCCTTTCCTTATTCAAGCCCTTTATTGCCACGGCCAAATCTCTCTCCCATCTTCTCTGACCCACTCTAGTGTTTTAATTAGGCCCTGCTTTACAGCACCTATAATTTGCCTAATATATGTATTCGTGTCCCTGCCATATTGGTCCTAATAGACTGAACCTGCTTCAAGTTGGTAACCAATATTCATGGTACTCCTGTTTTGTACCAGACACTGAGCTGGGCACTGGGAAATTACAATAAATGAAAGAGACATGGTTCTTTGATGAAGAGTACAGTCTGGTAGGAAGACAGACAATAAGTTTACAGTTAACTTAGCATTTGTGAAAGCATAGACTGCTACCAAGGAGGAGTTCTGGATGCTTATAGGGAGACATAAGTAGACTGGGGTTGAGGAGTGTCTCTATGAAGCAGTAATATTTAAGGTAAAGAACACTATAGTTTCTATTTTTGACCTGGAAGAAACAACGCGTGTTAAGGCCCTTCAGCGATCACATACAGGTTCTAGAAAACTAAAAGCAGTGTAGAGGATAGATACTATAGGAGGTTTAAAAAAAAGGAGATGGGTATGGGGGCAGGGAAGCAAGACTGGAAACTAGTGACCTAGTTAGGAGCCTATCATAATAGTTCAAATGTGAGGTAGTAATGACCTAAACTAAGCTAGAGAGAAGGGGTTGAATTTCAGAGAATCACCAGAACTTAATTTCCATTTGGCTGTTGGTAGAAGAAGAGGAAGAATTCCTGGATGGCTCTCAGGTTCCTGGATTCTGGGTAGATGGTAGTGCCCCTAACCATTAGAGAGTAAGGAGTAAGACCAAATGGGAGGTAGATCAGAAGAGAAGTTCCATTTTGGGTATACTGAGTCTGAGGTACTGGAGATGTTAGAAGGAAACTTCCAGCCCTTTCATAGGACCTACTGTTTCCGGAAGCTCAGAGCTCTGATGACCAGGTTCTTGTCTTTTTTCACGAGAAAGAATTCAAGGGCAAAATAAACAGCAAGCAGGAAAGTGCAAGGTTTATTAAAGAAAAAGTACACACTCAAGAGGGGAATGCGGGTGAACTCAGAGAGAGAATCATACAAGAATGTCTGGTTTATGAATTTTTGTTCTTAGAGGCAGAGCCCAGGAAAACGTGGTGCTGATTTAGCCTCGTTGTCTCCTCCCAGTAGGTGGGGAGCTCAGTTTCCCACTCTTTCTTCTTCATATGGTGTTTCTGGAACTGCCATGGTGTCAGGTACATGATGGGAGCTGTAGTATTTATAATATAGATGAGATTATAATGATATATTTAGTCAAAGGTCACGCCTTAACCAAAGATGGCATCAAAGCTGGAAAAGACTGGTTTGGGCTTATCCCCCATGCCAGGGCTAAAACAGGAAGAGGTCTGAAGAAAGGAAAAATTTCCCCAGGCATATCCTGGATGAGGAGGGGACAGCCTTGGGCTATCTATCTTGCCTCACTACCAGGGTGTTATTTGTAACAGCTTTATTGAAATATAGTTGACATATAAGCTGCACATATTTAAAATGTACAGTTTGATAAGTTTTAACACCTATCTATACCTGTATCTGTGAAACCATCACCACAATCAAAATAGCAAACATACCCACAATCTCAAAAGTTTTCTCTTGCCCGTTGTAACCCTTTCTTCCTACCCCTCCCCACTGCTCCTCCCAGGCAACGACTGATGTGTTTTCTGTTACTATAGATTAATTTGTGTTTTCTAGAGTTTATGTAAATAAAAGAATACAGTATATATATATATATATATATATATATATATATATGAATACAGTATATATATATATATATATATATACACACACACACACACACACACACACACAGTATACACACACACACACATATAATTTTGCGTGTGTGGCTTCTTTCATTGAGCATAATTATTTGGAGACTCTCCATGTTGTATGTTTCATTAATTTGTTTCTTTTTATCAGTGATAAGTATTTCATCAATTGAATATACTACAATTTGTTTATCTATTCACTTATTAATTTGTTTTATTTCTAATTTGAGACTATTACAAGTAAAGCTGCTGTAAACGTTTATATGCATGTCTTTCACCTGATGAAAAACCATTTATTTCCTTTGCTCTTGAACAAATACCTAGAGTGGAAAGAATGAGTCAAATGTGTGGTTATACTACTGCAGTGCAATTCTGGCACAAACCATCTCAGTTAATGTAGACTCTACAGATTAAGGGCATAGTTCCCAATAAGACTGTCCTTACTTTAGATGCCAGCCACAAATTTTGGGATCTCCAGACCACCTGCACTTTCTAACAACTGGCAGCAAACTTGCAAGTTTCACAGACTTTTTTGAGTTTGAGAAATCCCTAGACCGAAGCACTATCCTTACAATTACAATTTATGATAAAGGTTACAAATCAGGACCAGCCAAATGAAGAGATACATAAAGCAAGGTCTAGAAGGTCCTGAATGCAGAGCTTCAGTAATTTCTTTTCCTGCCACAATAATATGTTCACCAACCAAGAGGCTCCAGTGAGCTTTGGTGTCCAGAATTTTTATTAGGATTTCATTACATAGGCATAATTGATTGAATCAATGATCATATGACTCAATCTCCAAACCCCCACCTCTCTCTGGAGGCGGCCAGGCCAATATCTCCTAGCTCAAAGCCCCAACCCTAGAATCACAAGGTTTGTTTCTCTGTCCTGACTAACCCCATTGTGAATTGTCTCCTTCGCATAACCTCAGTTGTGCTCCAAGGGCCCACCATGAATAACAAAGGCACTCCTACCAAGGATTTAGAAGCATCCTCCCAGGAACCAAGAACAAAGATGAGTCAGTCAAATCTTTTGCTACACAAAATCTTTGTTAAATATATTAATGACTGAATTACTAAATGAAAACATGAATGAATGACCAGCAATAACTCTTTTCAGTTTCATGTGAATGAAAACCAATTTCAAAATAATTAAGCAAAGTATTGGCTTGAAAAGTGAAAAATACCTGAGTGTTCAAAGAATAAAGAGTTTCAGTTATCCAATAATCAAGAGCTAGAATCAGAAACCAAGGCACCAGAAATCTGCTTGTCATCATTGATATCACATTGCTGTTTGTCTATATTATCTGCAGAAAGGCTTATTTTACCCTTGTGACAGGAAAGATAGCCTTTGACTGCCTTATTTCATAGCTTCTTTTTTTTCCCCTCTTAGCACAAATATATAAGTTTCAGGGACAAATTCTAATTGATCCTATTTGCATCATGTGCTCAATAATTGGGCCAATCACTGTCCTTTCAAAGGAAGGGATGACTGTCCAGGCCTGGGTCACATGCCTATCTATCCCTGTGGCCTGCTGTTGTGATTGACAAGCCATTTAAAAACACCATGAGAACTGGTAGGTCCCCAAAGGAAGAGATGTTGGATAGATAAAAATTAGATATCAACTATACTTTATGTCTACATAATGTTTCAAAGTTTACAAAGAGCTTTCACATATATTATCTCATGTGATCCTCACAATGACCCTATGAAGTAGAGTTCCATTTCACAGATAAAGAAATGAGATTTGGTGAGATGAAGGGTTCAACTGAAAATGTTAGGAATGACTAGGACTTTGTCTTTTAACTGTGAGTCCAGGATAATACATGTCAAATTTATACTTCAGAGTCTAGGTAAAAAGTTTTCATATCTTTAATCAACTATTCAGTCACATGTTAATTGAGCATCCGTAATATACCAGGGTATACTGTAGTAAATGAGGCAGTGCTGTGCCTCGTGGCACTTACATTGCAGGGTGAAATGGATCACAAATAAGCTGACTTTATCTAGCAGTGCTATGAAGATGGGGTGCTTGCTGCACAGTGATCAGGGAAGGCCTCTCTGGGGCAAAGTCATGGGTGCTGAGAGCTGAATGAATTCTATTGAGTTATTCCTCCTTCCAGTTGCCTGAGCATACTGACTTCTTTGCTCCTCAGCAACAATGTAAATGGCCTACCGCTAGCCCACCCAGAAAACCCTCATAGCCTTGAAATCTCCCTTTCCAACTCCTCAATAATGAGCTTACCAGGTCTAAAATGTGAAGGAAACCAGAAAATCTAATGAGAAAACACTGAAGCTGTAGCTCGAATGATTTAAATGTAACTAAGGACACTCTTTCAGACTCCTCTGACCAGGAAATCATGGATTCTCTTTGGCAGTAATATCTATTTTCACCTGACCAGGGCATCCCTCCAAGGACTTTGTGTGGTCTTTCCAGGGGCAGCAGTGTTGAACAAACCAGGGTCTGTTCCAGCTCTAATCTTTGAAGCCGTGATGAAACCAAGCTCATTTCTGGCTCTTGATCAGAAAGGAATATAAAGGGAACAGCATTCCCACTCCTTTGGAAAACTGCCCCTGTCGTCCTAGTAGTTAGGAAGCCATGTAATCTGTCCACGTCCAAACCACTGACTCCTCTGGGATATTATCAAATTAAATTAAGACTCTTCAATCAGAAAGCCTAACACTATTGATTAAAAAGCAGACACCAAAATCAGAACTGCCCAGCCCTGGAGCTAGACAGATTTACATTCTTCCTGAATCTTGAGCCAGTACATACTTGGTACCCCTACGAACTCAGGACTTAGACAATAAGCAGAGCTGTCTACCCTTTTCCTGGAAGATTTCTGCATCAGCCTCAGGAGGGCTGGTCCTGCTTCTAAGCTCTACTACCTGAGCTCTTGTTGTGGCCTGGTGTCCCCCATCTTTATAAAGAACAATTAATGCTACATGCCAGGCACCCCAGAGCACAGAACTGGGCACACTAAAGGTACTCATTACCCAATTGAAAGAATTAATGATATATTTCATATTTTCACAGTCTCTGAAGGTTTGGCCCTCTTTGCATTGAGGCAAATATCATTGGAAGCAATTGAAAATGACTTGCTGGTCCAAAAAATTTAACATCGAGTCTTCTTCTTGACTGACTAGAGTTCCTATATTTCCTTTGAAGGCCTGGCTCAATGTCATCTATTTGGTGACACCTTCCCTGAGTCCCCAGGCAGAGTCACTCTGTTCCCAAGGCACTTCATTCATATAAAGCACTTATCACATGGCACTATAACGTGTATATGTGTACATTTGTTTCCTCAAGACTGTGAGTGCCTTGAGAAGAAGACCATGCTTTCTTATCTCAGCCTCCCCTGTGCTTTGCCCAGTGACTGGTTGGGGCAAGAAAGTTAGGAAGTATTTGTTAAATGAATAATTCAGTGATGGATAAATGAACTATTTAAGCAGAACAGAGCCTTCCCTCACTTTGAAATCTCCATGGCAGTGGGTTATAGGTTGGAGAACAGTGATGAGAATCTTGGCCTTGTTAAATTGGTATGATGATCTCAATATTCAATAAGCAGTTACCACACAAAGCCATGTTTTCTCTGAGAAGCTGTCTCAATCCCATCACCACTGGGAGCTGCAGAATGAAAAGGAAATGCTAACAGAAAAATAGCCATTTGTGGAGCCTGGACCAAAGATGGAGATGAAATGCAATGAGATGGATAAAGCCATGAAGGAAATAGGAACACTTAACTTTTCAGATCAACCTAGAAGATAATGGGAGTGAGAGATAAAATAGCCAGAGTGGTCACTTCCAAAGCCAAAGTCATCTAGAACTACGGTGGGCAGGGTTTAGGTTATAACAACTTATTCCCACAGGAAGACTCCAGAAATGGGAGAGCATGGAAGACAGATAATAGAATTTCCTTTTCTGTAGTTCCTAAAAGAGGCTACCACTTTTCCCATACCACCACCCCTCATCAACCCAGGTTAAGTGGCTATGGGATGGTCCTGCCTGGAAGCAAAGAGAAAGAGGCTGAGATCTCCATCAGCCAGAGGATTATGGAATATCCTTAGATTCTGTTGCCAAGATACTGGGCAGCCCACCAGGGCTGATGTGGAGGCTTCTCTGAGGCCCTATTTGAGGCACAGCAGTGTCAGCAGTTAAAGCTCACTCCTTCCTGACACCAGTAGAAGCAAGTGTAACTGGACAGGCCCAGTCTCACTTGGTGTGAGGCAAAGCCAGGTGCAGGAGGCAACTGAACTAAACAGCGTCATGGGGGTGGGAGGAGGAAAAGATGGTTGTGACACAAAAGAAATAAATACTTATTCTGACAAAAGAAAATCAAAGCCTCAAATGATCCGTAGGGAGGAAAGATGAGCGAGAGGGAAATGAAATAGAAAACACCAACAAATTGGAAATCAGACACAGAAATGGAGGAAAGGAACTGAAATACTCTCAAGCAGGGAGGCAGCTCCCCAAAGGGCTGGTCTTTCTGGAAAGGACTTGAGGTCCAGCACTTCTGAAACACATTTCCTTAGAGTTAAGAGAAACTCACTGTTTTGCTGCTGCTTCAGCAAAGCTGGGCTCAAGCAGAGGCATCTTCTGGCTTGGAATTCTTTCTGTTGTCTTATGAGAAAGACATCTTAGCAGACCTGTTTACCTAAAAAGACTGGTTGATTCTCTTGCAAATAGGACTTTCCTTGTAAGGCGAAGGGCCACCTGGATATCTTTAAAAACATTTCTTATCTTGACTTCAGTGAAAGTGCTGGTGGCCAGACACCTCTGTACGCATGAACAAGGAAGCAGGAGTGGGCTCCACTAAGTTCCACTTCTTAATGACCCACTGTCCTTTGAGATTCTCCTGCAGCTTCAGCAATGTCTCCATTTGAAAGAGAAAAAGAACATTCTTTCTAAAACAATGTTTCATAGGCATTGGCTCCTCTCAAAAAGCCCTTTTTAGAGGTTCCAGGGGTCACCTGTAAAATTCTTTATCTCTCACCTGTTCTCTAATCTCCTGTTACCCACCAGGATAGCCTTCTGGCTCTCTCTGGCTTTCCACCCCCCTCATGTGACTAAACCTCTGGCTTCCACTCCTCACCTTCTTCCTCTTGTTCTCAGCTTCCTCATGCACATTGACCTGCTTCCTCCAGATACCTTGGCACAAGACTACCTAGGAGGTTCCTCCACCATTTGTACTTCCTTCACTGCACCCTCTGGGGTCCTTTGTGAATGTCATTAAGTCTCTTTCTCCTATTTTTTTGAGACTGCCTTAATCCAAGAGTCTCATGGAGCTGGCTGTGGTCTCTGAACCCCTCTCTAAGCTTGGGGTTCTAGGCATAGTGAGTGCTCTACCAGCTGACTGACTGGCTCCAGGAAGTCTGAAAGCCACCAGCTAGACGAGGTTTGTGAGGACAAATTACTTTGCAGGCAGTAGTTATGATGTCTCTTTTATAAACCAACATACTGGACTCAGAGTTATCCATGTTGCCTACTAAGTTCCCCAGAGGGAAGGAGTCTGAATTGAGCTGGATGTCAAATGTTCATTTCCAATCAAAGGGACTTAAACCTATTCATGAGAGGGGCAGTTTAAGTAAATAGACCTGTTCTTCTGGACAAGAGAAGCCTCGGGTTTATATGATAGCCACATTCCTGTGCGAGCCAGGCTGTCATAGACCAGAGATTAGCCACTATCTTTGTGTTCTGTGGAGGTAGAATGAGAGCTGGTGGGTATCTACTTCATGTGGACAGACTTCAGAAAAGCCATAGAACTATCCAGGCATCCCCTGAGCCTTAGGATACACTGAGCCCCTGTTGCTAGAAGGATATAAGTGGAGTGATGATCAACTTGTGGAGAGATTTAAGCATGAAATGGTGGGAGAGGAAGGCAGTAGAGAGGAAGGAGATGAGAAGGGACTAGATGATTTTTAAAGTCTCTCCAGTCCTGGGGAATTATTGCTATAGAAGGATAGTGGCTTCAAACAGCAAGGTACTTCAAAGGCCTCTAGGAACAATTGTCCTAATCATGGCATCATAAAGTCTGGAGCGAACACCAGAGGTTATTTTCTACAACTTCCCCATCCCTTGGTAGCCCTGTCCAGCAGTGAGTTTATCACCAGCACAGGAATTTCCACTGGAGCTAGCTGGAATTTCTCCAAAGCTATAGCCAGAGGAGGTGGAGGATTCTGTGGTAGAAGGAGGAGAGGAGAGGAGCTGGGCATCAAGCTGGGGAAATCTTGCTAAGGGCCCTGCCATCACCTGTGGATTGATAACAGTGTGCAGATGGACTCTCCATGCTGAAGGAAGAAATTTCAAGGGAGCTCATCTCAGTTGGAAGCAGTGAAACAAATCTTGTTTCATTGCTGAGCTGCCTCCCCAGCTGCTGAAAAGGGAGGGGTTTGCAGACAGATTGAACCTGTGGAGGGATAAAGGTCGCTCAGAGACAAATACACACACTCACAGGGTTTCCTGAGCTTAAGCTCTTTGGAAGCTCCTGACATATGCACCTCAAGCAAAGAGAGAGGAGGCAAGCAGAAAGTGGCAGCTGCTTGTGGAAGTTGGGCATATTTTTCAATGCTGGCACTGCTCTATTAAATTCTCCTCCTTCATTATAGAAGCTTCCATTCAAAGTAATTGGGGGATGGCATGATTCATGATCTCAGTGCCTTCACTCCCCAAGGAGCAAGATGCTAGTGGCCTGGCTATAGGGTGGTTGGTGAGATCTGCCTGTCAATGGGGACATTACCAGGCTCCCATGGGCCTGCCTTGTGCTGACTAATGTGGGCCAGTGCCTCTGTGACACCAGCCCTCTGAGCCTTGGAAGCATCTGGTGGGCTTTTCACTTTCTGTAGAGGTGGTTGTTGTCCTACAGGCACAATCATAGGATCTGGGAGTGGGCTTAGGCCAAATTGTCCTCCTAATGGATTAACTAGGCTGTGATGCCATTATAGGAGAGTCTGTGATGTTGGTTATCTCCTACAGGTTAATCCTTCAAACTCTGCTCTGCTGTCATCCCTTTGGCCTTCCACTCTATCCCACCAGTCTAGATTAGATGCCACCTCTGGGTCTTCATCTCCATTTCTGATTATCACATTGTGCAGTCTATGCCTGTTTATTTTTCTGACTCACCCAGTAGATTCTGAGATCCTTGAAAGTCCTCTCCAGGGTATGTTAAACTGAGTGAGTCTGCACCTGAGATTACAAATTGCTCAAGAGCAGGACAGGCCTGAGATGAGTGGAGCAAGTAAAGTGCCCACTCAGAGGCTCCTGCAAGCCTGAGTTGATACCTGAGAATGAATGCCGCCTGAAAATTCCTTAAATTGCCAGGCTGGGATCACTCTGCTTCTGACCCTGTGGCACAGAAAAGGAAAGAATATTAATTGTTGAAAACCAACCATATAGAAGAACTACATTATTTTATTTACTCCTGAATGCAATCCTATAAAATAGGTTGTTACACCCTCACAGTAAACATGAAGAAACTGAGAGCTGGTACAGTTTTGTACCTTGCTGTTGGTCCCCAAATAAATATTATAGAGGCAGAACTCAAACTCCAAGTCTTCCAAATGCAGAAATCCTTAATCTATGCACTGCCTCCAACAACAGCATGCAGCTGCCATCCCATGTCAGTGAGAGGAGCCTGAAGGGGAGTTCTCTGGGGCTTTAGAAGTCCATGCTAACCCTGAGGAGACAGAGACCTCACAGTTCTGGATATGAAGAGGGCAAGTGTTGCTCTGGCCAGTGCCTCCAAATCCTGACTCAGTAGGTTTGCCTGGGGCCTGGGGATCTCTGTTTACCAAGCTCTCCAGGGGATTCTAATGCATCGCTAGGAGGCTTACTGCAAGCACTTCCTAATGCTCCCTTCAAGAACCTGGCAGTATTTCACTTCTTTGGATCAGGAAGTCCTTTCTTGAGTCTATCGTAATGGACAGGCCTTGTGATGCAAGCCCCTCCCTTCTAACCCAGGCCTCCATGAAAACATTCTTCAAGGGCTTCCTGCCCAGGGCTGTATAGGCTGCCAAATTGTGCTGTCGCTCAGGTGGGACCCCAGTGAGAGCAGTTTGTTTGCCTGTTGCTGCAGGAAGGGTCTGGCCCTTTGGGGAACTCTGTACACACTCAGAGACTGTTGAGTGGCAAGCAAGAATGGAGGACTTTGTAAGCACCCGTCTTAGGCTTAGATGATTCTATATTCCTCTACCCCTCTGGTTCCTGCTTTTACTTCTGTACTCCCTTTCCACCAGGCCTTGCCACTAAATGGGACCAGACAGGAAATAATAAGATGCACAGAGGACACCACCGAGGGGAGCAAGTGCCTAGGTCAGCTTGAGTGGGCCTTTGCATCCCTATAAGCAGAGCCTCTGCAGTGGCAGAGCCCATGGCTGTCAGGGCAGCCAGCCATGCTCCAAGTTTCCACAGTGGAGAAAAAAAGATCTAGTGTTTGGGATGGATTCCAGGGTGGCGAGGTCAGCAGGTGGCCCAGCTTAGAGCCAACCTGTCTACCCTAATGGAGAAACTAGAGACCCACCCAGGAAATAGAGCTCAGGAGAGGATTTTCTGGCCTTGCCCAGTTGCCACCGCCCTCATTACCTCTCCACTGACCTAAATCCTCAGGTAGCAATACTCAACTGACCTCCCTGCCCCGCATCACCACCACCCAGATGCCTCTAGCCCAGACTACACAGCATCACATATCTACCTTCCCAAGCACAATTCAAACCAGACACTTTTCCTACCTATTTTCATACACCTGTTGAATTGAGGACAAGCCCCTCGACCTGGCATTCCTGGGCATAGATGATCTGGCCCCACCATGTCTGTTTTTTTTTTTCTGTTTTTAGTAGTTTATTTTATTATTAGTTTCAAGTATACATTACATTGATTAGACATTTATATGGTTTATGGAAATGATCCCCCCGATTACTCTAACTTCCCTCTGGCTCTACACATAGCCATTACATTACTGCTGACTACATTTCCCATGCCATGCTCCCCATCCCCGTGACCATCTATTAACTACTAATTTGTACTTCTTTAACCTTTCACTGCTTTCTCCCATCCCTCCAAACCCCCTCCCCTCTGGCCATCACTAGATTATCCTCTATATTTGTGAGTCTGTTTTCAATTAGTTTGTTCTTTTTGTTCCTTAGATTCTGCACATAGGCGAAATTTTATGGTATTTATCTTTCTCTGTCTGACTTATTTCACTCAGCATAATAATCTCTAGTTGTTTATCCAATCATCTGTTGATGAGCATTTAAGTTGCTTCCATATCTTGGCTATTGTAAATAATGCTCCCATGAACATAGGGATGCATAGATCTTAACGAATTATTGTTTTGGTTTTCTTTGGATAAGTACTGAGAAGTGTAACTGCTGGGTCAAAAGGTATATTTATTTTTAATTTTTTGAGGAACCTCTAGACTGTTTTCCATAGTGGCTGTATCAACTGGCCCAGACTTCTTTTCCCACCTGTCTGCTCCCAGACCTCTTGGAGAATTCTCCACTACTCCTCCAACACACCCCATATTTCCCTATCTCCTACCCATCTCCTATAACCACCCCAGGCCTCCTGTGCCCACCTTCCCTGGTTCTATTCTTCATCTACCAACATGTGACTTATCTTCAAGAACCATTTAAAATACTTACCCCTCTTTTCCTTCTCTTACCCCCTAAACCTTTGACCTCCTAGAGCCTTACCTAGTGCTCGCCTACATCATTTACATCACTTCCCACATGCCCCCAATGAATCCCTAAGTTCTTTGAGGGCAAAGACCCTACTGTCTTACTATCCTTATTGTTGTATTTCTCCCTATGCCCACATGACCCCTATTGTCCCCAAAAGCTCTTCAACACACAGGAAGTTGGTAATAAATTTTAGTTGAACAAATTCAGATATGACACAATCCTTGGATTTATGGTGATTCAGAAGGCTCTTTTGCTGACCTTTGTAGACAGGAAGCTCTGCCTTATATCTAGCCTAATTCCACTTTCTTGTGGTTCGTTTTCATTCCTCAGTGGAGATGGAAAGCAGTGGATTATCTTCCCCTAAATAATAACACTTCTTAGGCTTTAAGACTATTATTAAGTCACCTTTGAGCCACCTTTCTTCTTCAGGTTGAATAATCCCAGTTCTCTTTATCTCCTTCAAAATGTTACTTTCTGCCCTGTTATTAGCTTGGAAGGACTTCTGAGTTCTCTCCAACTTCTCTATCCTTAAGAGAAGAACAGAAGGAAATGAATTGTGGGTCCACTACACGACAGGGACTATCCCCCCACCCCTGATACACACACAATACACACTAAATTTATTTGCCCTAGAAACCAGGGAGGTAGCTGCTCTTCACCTCATTTTATAGATTAAAAAGAGGCTCAGTATGGTTGATAGGGTTGCTCATTCTTGGCACTATTAACAGTTTGGGTCAGATAATCCTTTGCTGTGGGGCTGTTCTGTGCACTGAGGATGTTTAGCAGCATCCCTGGCCTCTACCCACTTGATGCCAGTAGCAAACTCACCCTCACAACTGTGACAACCAAAAGTGTCTCCAGATATTACCAAATGTCCTCTGGGGGGCAAAATCATCCCAGGTTGGAAACCATTGAGTTAGGGGAATTTTCCAGAGATCACTCAACTCCTAAGTAACAGAGATTAAACTTAGATGTGTCAACTTCAAAAATTTTCTTTCTACTATCTCCATATAATTCCTAAAACAGAGCCTCACTTGGGAAAATAATGAGAGAATGTTGTTCTGTTCTCTACTTTTATCGTTACATTCCCAACATTTAATCTTCTATATGTGTCATTGGGATCAATTAGTAGATTACTGTATTCCAAGTCTAAATCTCCACTTTCCCAATTTATCCATACTCAATTTGAAAGCATTAGCGTGGGTCCACCGTGATAACAGAAAAATTTTTAAAAATGTTTAATCAATATCTTAGAATCACTAATTTCAGCCCCACTGCAGACACCTAGGAGCTAAGAATAGAAAACACTTCCTCTCCTCCAAGAGTAATAGGTCTAACCTAGGAGCTAGATATATACATGAACAATTCCAACACTTACTAAGAAATCCAAAGACCATTCTTGCACCACCTTTAAGCAAGTTGTTGGAAAGCGAGAACACCACGTCCACTGAACAGTTGCTTAGACTAAAGATGCCAAGCAGTCAGTTTAAAGAGTCAGCTGAGACCAGCCTTTGGCACAGCAAAGACGCTGACATAAACCGACACAGACAAATACTGTGGGCTGTAAATTGAGAGGGGCACATGCACGCTGATGGGGCACAGAGTTATGGAACCAGGTGTCTGTGTGCTGCATTGCTATTTCTGTGCTGCAGACTAGCCTGAGGGCCACTTTCTGCTCTGAGACAGGGTTCCTACGCCCAGTTTTACTTCTGCTGTTCCGGGTGCCAAGGGTAGGGGGAAGAAATGCCAGATTTTTACATTGTGAACTTTTTCATTTGTTCTCAGCATTTATCTGAAGCCACACCAGGCCTTATTGTAGCTCCTTCATTTCTCTCCATCTATCATAATCAGACTTATTCTTCAAGATCCATTTAAATGCTGCCTCCAGCTTTCTCTCTTCAACTCCCACCACCCACTATCTACTCTGGCCAAATCAGTCTGCCAGCCTTATCTAAACACAGCTTGCAATTTCCCATGAACGTTTTTTTTCTTTCATTCATTCTTTCAACATGTATCTTTTGAAAATCTACTCCGGGCCAAGCACTAGTCTAAGAACTAGAGATGTGGCAACTTTCAAAACAGACAAAAGTCCTTGTCCTCATTCTTAGGAAGAGAAGCTGACATCCTGACATTATTATTTCTAACTGAATGTGTTAGCCTCATGTATTCCATCCTTATCTTTAAAAACCCAGCTCTTCCTTCAAGTGTAGGTTCTACCTTGTCTCCTCCATGAAGTCCTTCTTCATCCCACACAGTGTCACTCCTCACTCTGGACTTCTATTGCCTTTACTGTGTGTGCCATGCATTTGGCATAAATCAGACATAGCCTTTTACCATCTATGTGCATCTATCCTATCTCCCAACTATAATGTGAGATCCCCAGAGGGCAGGAAATATGTTTGTGTCACCTCTGCTGTCTTGTAGCACCCAGCAGAATATCTGGTACAGAGAAAGAAAAACAGCAAATAACAGTAATAATAATAATAATAATAATAATGATAATAATAATAATAATAAACTAGTATTGATTGCATGCTTACAAAGGACTAATCATTGTTCTAAGTATTTAATAAGTATCAGCTCATTCGATCCAAGCAGCAAGTCTATGAAGATGGTGGGGTAGAAACACAGGTGGAGGTGGGTATGGAGGCAGTAGCAGCAAAAGAACTGATAATATTGTGTGCCAGTGGGAGTAGAGCAGGTGGTTACAGAATGTGGGCTTTGGAAAATGATCTGGATTGGAGTCCTGGCTCCATAACTTACCAGCTGGGTGACTTTGGTCAAGTGACTTCTCTGCCATTGGCTTCTGTTTCCTTTACTATAAACTGGGGATAATTACAGCATCCATATTATAAGAGTGTGTGACAATGACATAAACTAATGCAGATAGCATACCTCCTGCACAGTGCCTGATACATTGGAAACACTCAACACATCATCATCATCATCATCATCATCATCATCAACATCATCATCCCCCTTTCCCAGAATCACCTACACCTATTTCCTGTCCCTTTTGCCCTATTTTCCCATCCCCCTCCCCGCCCCACTACACACACATACACCTTCTTCCATATCCTCAATCAAGCAGAGGAAAATTTGAGTTCAATGTACTGAGAAGAGACTCTCAGTTGTTATTTTATTTCTCCTCTTCCAACAAAGGAGCCCTGAAACAAATATATCTCAGATGTCATGACTCATTTATAATTACACAGGCCCTTGGGACCAGAGAGGGAGTGGAAGCTCTGCTGGGGTATGACAGAGCTTCAAGGGCTCAAAGATACAAGAATCCAAGGGGACAGCCTAGGAAGCCAACTAAAAGTGGGTGTTATTATCTCTTCCTCGGTTACTGCAGAGATTGGCTTGAGCTCTTTCATTAAAAATCTGACACTGTTGTTAAAAAAAAAAAAGCAAACCCACTAATAAGCTCAAAATTGTGGGCATAAAAATGATCTACTGGGGGAAGTGGCTTCATTTATGTCAGCTACTAATACTAAGGACTCATTCATTCATTGACTCTTTGAGTTGTTTAGCTTCCTGGCACACTGACCTTTGTTGAATCTATGTTTTGCAAGGTATCAGGAGTGCAAAACCCTCGACATTTTTCATACTTCTATATTAGTTGGGATCTATGGAAACCTCCTCCCTGACTTTCATTTGTGCATCCCTCCATTTCTGCCTGCAGCTGCGAAGCATCTATTATACACTCCAATTATGTGATTATACATATTTTCACTAATTAATAATAATTCTTGCTATTTATCCTGCTAACTCTTATTGGACCTCAGAGCACATTCTAGAGGATAACAAATAGCTTTGATACCCAGGAAAGAATGTGCAAGTTTTGTAGACCATTTGGGAAGAAAGGGAAACTGAAGCACCACATAGTACCTCCTCCAAGTCTGTGATAGAGGCAACCACTGAATCTGAGACTTGACTTTGCTTGGTAGATTATTAACCCAAACATATGGGCCTGCTGGATGGCGCTGATGCCTGGGGAGGTGGCAGGAAGAAGAAAGTCATTAGCCCAGAGGTAGTATGTGTTAAACTGGATGTTAAAGTTAAAAGTTGCTCCTATTTACAGAAATTTGGATTTTTTTTTTTGGTTACATTTAATACTATGTTCTCCCCTCTTGAGATTTATCAACATGCCACGAAGAAAAGTTATTCCATGATCTGGACAAGTGCATTACTATATTTCCTAGTTATATATCAGATCAGGATAGGCCTGGGAGATCACCTGATCCAGCCTATTCATTTTTCAGAAGCAGGAACTTGAAGACCAGAGCCAATAAAAACTACAGGTATATCTTAGCATCATGTCCATTGTCAAACCTAATCATCAAAAATAATGCTGTGAGATAAATTTCACTATCCCACATTACAGAAGTAAACGAGATCTTAAAAGAGACTTGCCCAAGGTCATGCTGCATTACAGAACTCATCCTTAAGCTGAGTCTTCCTAAAGCCAAATTTCATTTTGACTGGTGCAAACAGTAGTCTTGGTCACTTAAAAAAAAAGTCAGTCCAAGCAGGTTTCAGACTGAAGAGATTGATCCATGGATAGACCTGATGAGTTCAAATATAGCAGTTCACCTAGGCTGAGTTAAAGCCACCATTCAAGCACTGAACCATTCCTTTCACAGAAATAAATCTGAGACCTCTGTTTGTCACTTGTCCCAGTTGCTTAGTCCTGGGAAAATGGCAAAAGCCCAGCATTCCAGTTCTAACTCAAAGATTGGATGTGAGCTCCCCTCCCTCTCATACCTATAGCTTTTTATCAGTCCTTTTCATGAACTTGATTTACTATGCCGAGAATTACTTTTCTGTACAATCTTCTATTGCCTCTGTTAGAGGTGGAGAAAGCTGATATAAAGATACTGTATAAAATGTATAAAAATAAATACAAATGGCCCATAAATACATGAAAAGATGTTCAACATCATTAATCATCAAGGAAATGCAAATTAAAACCACAATTTGATGCCACTATACACTCATTCAATGGCTAAAATCTAAAAAAATGAAATTCTGAGTGTTGGAAGAACATGGAGCAATCCATGTACATTGGATGGCTCCATGAAGTGGACTCTCATTTTTTACTGTGGAAATGTGAAAAGATATAACAACTACTCTAGAAAAATGGCAGTTTCTTAAAAAATCAAACATACCCTTACTATAAGACTCAACAATTCCACTTCAAGATATTTACTCAAGAGAAATGAAAACATGTATCGACCCAAAGACCCATACTTGTTTCTTCACAGCAGATTTATTTGTAATACCCAAAACTGGAAACAATCCAAGTGTCCATCAATAAGTGAATGGATAAATCAATCAATGGGATATTACTCAGGAAAAGGGAAAGGAATGAACTACTCATAAATGCAACAAAATTGATGTATCTCAAATTATGTTGAGTGAAGAAGACTTACAAAAGAGCATATATTATATATTCCATTTATGTGAAACTCTGGAAAAAAGAGATCTAATCTATAGTGACAAGAAAGCAAATTAGTGATTGACTGGCACCAGAAGTGATGGGAAGATTGACTAGGAAAGAGCACAAGAGAGGCTTGGGAATAATGGGTATGTTTATATTTTAACTGTGGTGGTGGTAGTTAAATAAGGGTAAACATTTATCAAAACTCACTGAGTTCTACACATCAAAATAGGTCTATAAATTATATAGACCTATTATAAATTGGGAAAGGGCAATTATTATGAATAACTTTAATTTTGGATTTAAATGGCACCTTAGGTTAATACAGTTTAAATCTAATCTAAGCTTAGAATGAAAACAACAAATGTCAAATAAATGTTCAAATATACACACATACACACACATGCATACCCACAAAGATGCTATTATGAAGGACTCTGTCCTAGGGACCCAGGACTACGTGAAAGCTACCCCCAAAGAGATTCTTTAAAGAGATGGAATGTATTCAAAAAGGGGGAAAAAAATACATTTCTATCAGCCTAGATTTGTCTCCAGATCCCACTGCAGAATGCTAGTAAGCTAGATTAAACCATGTGGGAACTTCCATTTGCTAGGCCAGGTGGCCTTGGATGGTATAAAACCAAATAAGCCCCTACCCCTGCTCCAATACCCAGTGTCCATATCCAAGTCTCTGAATCTGCTCTTCCTGTATATGCCACAACCAGCAGCACCAGAGGAAAAGGAGCCAGAGATGGGTATTCACCCACTCGATTCACCCACTGGTACATGCAACCTCGTCCATGTTCAGTATGTCCTTACTTTAAATAGGGTTCACTTTCAAATTACTACAGGGGCCTACCAGGTAAGATAAAAAAATAGTAGGTGAAGTAGGCCCACTGTGAGGACTGGAGTATATTCATATACATAAGAGTCCTGTGTGAATTTGAGTCCTCTGTGAATGGAGCACACTTCCTCAAAGCCAGCCCATTTTTGGCACGTGGAATGTAGGACAGGTGTTGTCGGGCTTTCTGTTTATTCAGGAGAAGCCCCAAATTCATACTTTTATGTGAACTGTCTCAATTTTAAACATCAGCAACAAAATTAAAAAAAAATTAAACATGGTATGGGCCAAACAAAACACATGCTCTGGCCAAAGCAGTGAAGAGTCATCAGGTTAAGACTCCACCTTAGAGGCTGTCATCCTCATGGAGCAGGAACCATGGTGGTGTCCAGGGGCTATATTTCTCACTGAAAGTATTCAGTTTAACCTACCAGTCAAGGCATAAATCTTCTATTCAACATTTCCAGCAAGTTGTTTTCTAGCCCATCCTTAAAATCTCCAGTGACTGAGAGAGTGACCACTCCATCATGAGACTCTCTCCTCTGCCATTTCTTCAGGACTCAGTCAAAATGTTATCTACTCCAGGAAGCTTTCCATAATTTACCATACCTAGATGGATACTCTTCATATATGCTTCCATGGCCCTCTAGACTTCTTTATCTCAATACTTTCTACACTGTATTACTTATCTGCCGCTGGCATACTGAGAATGGAGGTTTGTATAGCCAGTAATTAACACACTCAATAGATATATCAACTAGCCCTTTCTGGTTGCAAGTGATAAAAATACATCAGGCTAAGCTTAAGTTAAAAGGATATATGCTCCATAAAAGGGACCAGGAAAACATAGGGCTGGATTCAGGCATGACTGAATTAGGGGTTCACACAATCAATGTTGACCATTCTCCATCTTGCTCCACCTCCTAGCTCTACTCTCCTCTGCATGTTGGCCTCCATCTCTACATCCAGGTGGTAGCAAGATGACAGACAAAGAGACATGATCCACAGTGTACATATACACCATTATTATCCCCCTTATATAAATGAGGAAGCAGAGACACAAAGTTGTCAAGTAACGCTCCAATCACACAGATATGAAGTGAATGAAGGAGTGAGGAAACAAAGAAAAAAGTCTTCTCAAATTATCTGTGTATTAAACACTATATAATTCTGCCCCTCAAGATGCACCATTTTCTTGGTCACTTCCAGGTGTGGTCTCTTATGGTCATACAAACTGTCCGAATTATACAGTTAACATTCCCTACCTAACCCCCTGCAACATCAATAGTACATAAAGGTGGAAAGAGAACAAAATAAGTGTAATAAAAAAGAGAATGTCTATCACCACACACCAAAATTAACTCAAAATGGATTAAGGACCCAGATATAAGACCTGAAACAACAAATTGCATAGAAGAAAACATAGGAACTAAACTCATGGACCTTGGACTTAAAGAGGATTTTATAAATTTGACCTCAAAGGCAAGAGAAGTAAAAGCAAAAATAAATAAATGAGACTACATCAAACTGAAAAACTTTTGCATAGTGAAAGAAACTGTCAGCAAAGTAAAGAGATAGCCATCCAAGTGCGAAAATATATTCGCAAGCAAAGCCTCCGATAAGGGCCTAATATCCAAAATATACAAAGAACTCATATAATTCAATAACAACAAAAACGAAATGATCCAATTAAAAAATGGGCAGAGGAACTGAACAGATACTTCTCCCAAGAAGACATCCAAGTGGCCAAGAAACATAAAAAGATGCTCAACATTGCTAGCTATTAGGGAAATGCAAATCAAAATCACAATGAGATATCACCTCGCACCTGTCAGAAAGACTATCATCAATAAATCAACAAACAAGTTTTGGCGAGGATGTGGAGAAATGAGAACACTTGTGAACTGTCAGTGGAATTATAAATTGGTGCAGCCACTATGGAAAACAGTATGGAGGTTCCTCAAAAAACTAAGAATTGATCTACCATATGATCCAGCAATCCCTCTACTGGGTATTTACCCCAAAGACTTGAAAACCTATATCAGAAAAAAATATTTGTACACTGATGTTCATAGCAGCATTATTTATGGTGGCTGGGACATGGAGGCAACTGAAGTGTCCTATGATAGATGATTGGATAAAGAAGCTGTGGTACATATATACAATGGAATATTACTCAGCCATGAGAAGAGATGAAATACTGCCATTTATGACAACATGAGTGGACCTTGAGATAATCACGCTAAGTGAAATAAGCCAGACAGAAAAAGTTGAAAGCCACATGATATCACTTATATGTGGGATATAAACCTAAAAGCCACAAATGACAGGGCAAACAAGCAGAGACTCATGGATATGAACAATAGACTAGTGGTTACCAGAGGGTGGGGGGAATGGGGGAACGGGGGAAGCAGATGGGTTAAAAAGAGTCAAATATGTGGGGACAAAAAGAAATCTAACTATATATGCCTTACTGTTGAACGTGTACACCTGAAACTTACTGGATTTTGTTAACTAATGTCACCATAATAAAAATAAAAAATAAAACAAATTAAGAAAAAAAGAGAATAGGTATCTTTGAGATCACCTGAAGTCTAGCTGAACAAAAGTCCTACAACAAAGGATTTACAGAAGAAGCCACCTTGAGACAGGTAGGAGGGGCAGAGATGCTGAATAGGCTGTCCTGCATGAGGCAATTAAAATTCAGGAGAGATATTTCAGCTCCAGAACTCCCCACAGAGGAGCGAGGGGTTCCATCCCCAAACCAAGATCACCAGTCCAGGGTTTCAGTGATGGGAAGAGAAGTCCTCACAACTTCTAGCTGTGTAAATCAGTGGAGATAGTGGCTGAGTGAGATGGAATGTGGTTGGAGTCTCAGACATTCCTCTTCAAGAACCCACACAATGACTTACTCACTGATAGACTCACACATTCTGACTTCCAGTATTGGGGCAGCTGCTTGAAAGGAACCAGAGACATATGGGGAAGAACTGAATTGTCTGGCTTCAGGGCAAAGGATGGAGGAGCAGCTTACACTCAGACAGAAGTTTGGGCAAAGTCCATTGTCTCTTTGTTGATCCCTCCCAGGGATCAATGCAGGCAGCTGCCATATCTGAGTCTCCATCAACCTGGCTAACACTGGTCATTTTGCCCTGTGACTCCCTGAGACTCCTCCCCATCCAACTTGTGGGCCCACCCAAGCCTCTCCCAGTGGTTTTTCCATGTGAGTGGACTGTCTTTGCTCATACTGCAGACTTTCCTAAAATTTCTCAAAGGTCACAAACCCCAAATAAGCAGTATCTGGCCATGGTATGGTCTGTATCTCTTGCTGAGCAACCCCAAGCCTGACACTACAGGTAGCTAGCCTCAGTTCTCAGCTTGGCCTCTCAAGGACATGGACATGGCCTCTCAACCCTGGCATGAGTGACAGCCATCTGCAGATTGCTTGGTGGCTCATGACAGGTGGCTCTGGCAGAGCACAGGCTATGGCTGAACTTGGCCTGTGTTGGGCTCCTCCCAGGAGTCCCCAAGGGCTAGCATGCCTTGTGGCTGGCTTTGGACCAAGCTAGAGCACTACCTGGGGTTGCATCCCAGGAGGACACACCCAAAGGGCAGACTGGACAGGCACCAGGGCCCTGCTAAAGCAAATTCTGCTTTGTAGAGTCAGCCTGTGCACAACAGCTCTTCCACCATGGTCATTGGCCAGTCCTCACAACGAATTAGCCCGAGGATCAATCCTTCTCATTGACATGCAAACAGTAATCAAAGCTCAACTACAACAGTAGGGCACATACAACCTATACAAAGGACACACCTGGAGCACCCAACTCAGGTGACCAGGGAAGATTGCCACTGGGCCTCTGGTAGATAAAGCCACTCTATTAAGATCAGAAGACATAGAAGCCCTATCTGATATATAGAAACAAACATAGGGAGGCAGTCAAAATGGAGAGACAAAGAAACATGTCCCAAATGAAAGAAAATAATAAAGCTCCAAAAAAGAGCTAAACAAAATAGAGACAAGCAATCTATCAGACAGAGAGTTCAAAACTCGGGCATAAGGATGCTCAATGAACTTAAGGGAAGAGTAGATGAGCTCATGAGAACTTTAACAAAGAGACCAAAAACATAAAAATGGAGATAGACAACACAAAAAAAGAACCAGTCAGAAATGAAGAATACAATACTGAAATAAAGAATACATTAGAATCAACAGTAGATTAGATGAAGCAGAGGCTTGAATAAGAGATTTAGAAGATAAGGCAGCAGAAAATTATCAAAACAGCAACAAGAAAAAAGAATCCAACAAAATGAGAATAGTTTAAGGGGCTACTGGGACAACATCAAGCATACCAACATCCACATCATAAAGGTACCAGAAGGAAAAGAGAGAGCAGGGAATTGAGGACCTATTTGAAAAATTAATGACTGAAAACTTTCCTAACCTGGCGAAGGAAATACACATACAAACCCAGAAAGCACAGAGTCCCAAACATGATGAACCCAAAGAGGCCCACTCTAAAACACAACATAATTAAAACGCCCAAGGTTAAAGACAAAGAGAGAATCTTAAAAGCAACAAGAAAAAAGCAGTTAGTGACCTACAAGAGAGTGCCCATAAGACTGTTGGCTGATTTCTCAACAAAAACTTTGCAGGCCAGAAAGGATTGGCATGAACTATTCAAAGTGATGAAAAGTAAGGATCTACAACCAGATTACTCTATCTAGCAAAGCTGTCATTTAGAATTGAAGGAGAGATAAAGAGCTTCCAAGACAAGAAAAAGCTAAAGTTCATCAACACCGAACCAGTATTACAAGAAGCATTAGAGGAACTTCTTTTAGAAGAATAAAGATTAAAAAATATAAACAACAAAATAGCAGTAACTACATATCTATTAACAATTACTTTAAATGTAAGTGGATTAAATGCCTCAATCAAAGCTTAGGGTGACTGAATGAATAAGAAAAGAAGCCCCTTACATATGCTGACTAAAAGAGACTTCATATTGAAAGACACTCAAAGAAAGTAAAGGAATGGGAAAATGTTGTTTCATGAAAACGGAAATGAAAGAAAAAAAATGAGCTAGCGTAGCAATATTTATACCAGACAAAATAGACTTTAAAACAAAGGCTATAACAAGAGACAAAGAAGAAACCAGTAATCTCACTTCTGAGTATTTATCTGAAGAAACCTAAAACACTACTTCGAAAGGACATGCAAATCCATATGTCCATTGCAGCATTATTTACAATAGCCTAGATATGGAGGCAACCTGAGTGTACATCAATGGATGAATGGATAAAGAAGAGGTGGTACATATATACAATGGAATATTACTCAGCCACAAAAAATTAAATCTTGCCACCTGCAACAACATGGATGGACCTAGAGGCTATTGTGCTAAGTAGAGTAAGACAGAGAAAGACAAATGCCATATAATTTCACTTACGTGTAGAATCTAAAGAATGAAATAAATAAACAAACAAAACAGAAACAAATTCATAGATACAGAGAACATGTTGATGGTTGCCAGATGGGAGAGAATTTGTGGGGGTGGGTGAATAAGGGGAAAGGATTAAGAAGTACAAATTGGTAGTAACAAAATAGTCATGGAGATGTAAAGTATAGCACAAGGAATATAGTCAATAATATTGTAATAACTATATGGTGTCAGATGGGAACTAGATTTATCAGGATGATTACTTCGTAAGTTATATAAATGTCTAATCACCATGTTGTACACCTGAAAGTAATATAATATTGTATGCCAATTGTAATTGAAAAATAAAAAAATAAAATAAAACAAGAGAGAATGAAAAACAGGATAGCCCATAGTACAACCACTCCCCATGCTTGCTGGAAAGCAAGGTTGTTCATCCTTCAGTGTGTTTTCTGAGAAATCTCCCTTGCCCATTGTCTTCTCTGGCTACATTTTAGATGGACACTGAGGAAGATGCAACCTTTGGAAAGTAGGTCTTTTCTTAATGAGGTAGTAGGGACCTGAGGACTGTCTTAGAGGATGACATATTACCAAGATTATTTGTTAGATTGGTTATTTCTCTTGTAGAATAATTCTCTCGTGTCTTTCATAAGCTGTTGGTGTTTGCTTCTGGTCTGTTCCATAGGTTCCTTTCTTGAAGCCAGATATCTCACTGAGGCATAGCTGAAGTTCTTGAATGTACAACTTGGCAAGGGCTCTGCCCATTCCCCTAGCCAACAACTTCTTGGCCTCCATCCTGGACTCCACCTCTCCAAGGGCATTTGAAACAATACCCTGGGGATGGGAGGGGATTATTTGGTTCTTTGATCCCATCTGCATCCCCTTCTTTGAGCAGGCACTCATCACAGAAGGTGACTGAGAAGGACCTAAGGGACCAGGGTGTTCCCAGGTCCCAATCTGATCTGCAGTTTGGAAAAGATAATTTATCTTTCCAACCCTGCAGGCCTCCACATTTCTGGATTCTCAGTTGTTTTGGATTTCAGGTTATAAGAAGGAAGCAGCTCTCAATATATATTTATACTGTGAATAAATAAATAAGGGACAGATCCTCTGAACAGGAGTGAGAAAGTATTCTGGAAAGAAATGATACGTTTCTTTTTCTTCCTTATTCAAGGAAGTCTGAGCCAGCCAAAAAAAAAACAAAAACAAAAAAACTAAAAACATACAAAAACCCACTGTATCCTGAGAGCATGCTTACCATTAACAGTGAATTCCCAGTTACTTATATATGGCAGATTCTTTCTTGATCATCAAGGTCATATGTTTAACTCCTGCAGTCCCCTGGCACTGTAGGTTTTCCAAGTAGAACCCGAGAGACCAAAATAAATTACTTTGAAGATTCCTTCACTCAACAAGGCCTTGCCTCATTGCTATAGGCTAAATTGTGTCCTCCCAAAATGCATATGTTAAAGTCCTAGCCCCCAGTGTGACTGTATTCAGAGATACAAACTTTATGGATATAATTAAGGTTAAATGAAGTCATAAGGATAGGGCCCTGATATGATGGGATTAGTGTCTTTATAAGATGAGGAAGAGAGATCAGAGCTCTCTCTCCTCATGCATGTACCAAGGGAAGGCTACATGAGAACATAGCAAGAAGGTAGGCTCTCACCAGGAACTGAATCCTGCCAGCACTTGGTCTTAGACTTTCAGCTTCTAGAACTGTGAGAAATAAATGTCACATATTTACACCACCCAGTCTATAGTATTTTTTGTTATAGTAGTCCAATATGAGACATCCATTTTCCAGCCATCAGATAGTATATATTCAGGAAATGTAAGTTCATTGTAATATCTGTCCAAATGAAGCAGACATAGAAAAGCAAATCCACTTTTGGCAGGAGGAGGCAGATAGTGGGGCTGGGGTGGGAGACCATAATAATTCTCCAGAGCCAGATCTGAGTAGCTGGAGATGCACATCCATGCACAGAACCCAATATAAACTAAAGAGTCTGTGAACTAACTAAATTTGTGAGCTATCTAAATTTGCTTGAACCTCTTCCAAATTTGCTTAGGGGCTGTCTTAGGCTGGGTTCCCTAGAACAATGGTCCTTAACCTTTTTGGCACCAGGAACTGGTGCTCCTATGAGAATCTAATGCCTGATGATCTGAGGTGGAAATGAGATAGTGATGCTAGCGCTGGAGAGTGGCTGCAGATACAGATGAAGAAGCTTCATTTGCCCACGTCTCACCTCTTGCTGTGTGGCCCGTTTCCTAACAGGCCAAGATTGGTACTGGTCCGTGGCCTGGGGATTGGGGATCCCTGCCCTAAAAGTAGATCCTGAGAAAAGGAAACATGTGCAGGTATTTATTAGGAAACTGCTACTTGAAGAAACTAATCAGGTAATGACAGCAGGTAGAACAGGGATGGGGAAGAAGCCAAGATAGAGTATGATTTCAGGTGATGTCCCCACCTCAGCTTGATCCCATGGAAAGCTCTGAGGTGTAAATTACACTGCTGAATTATTTCCCATCTTGAGGGAAATGTGCTGGGCTTTTGTACCCTTTCCCCAGAAGTGGTCGGTGAGGGTAAGGAGGGTTGTCAACTCCTGGGCACATCCAGGTGAGGTGACTCTAGGAGCCCCAGAGGAGTCCTCCGAAGGCTTCATGTTTAAGCTGTGAGCAGTGAACAAGCTGTTAGCAAGATCATAGGTGCACAGAAACATGAGAAGGAAACAAGGGGACCTAGGCAGGGCACTTCCTGCGTCTACTCCCCAAGTAAAAACACAGAGATATGTTAACTCACCTGCCCTAAGCCCCACAGGAGGAGGCACAGAGGAAGTGGGGGCTTCTGGTCCCGTAAACCTAACTTTAAGATGTTTTCCTCTTGCTCCCCTACATCACTTCCTTTCTATGTGGCCTTTCCTTGATTATATTTCTCCAGACTGCTCAAGGCTGGAGATGGGGATGACTCTCTCTGAAAATTGTTCTCCCAATCCCTTACCTCAAGCCCAGGGCTCCACTGGCAAACAAGGCAGAGCAGAGCATTCTGATTTCCCTTGAATGTGCTGCTCTTCCACTACTTCTTTCCCAACAGATGGATTATAGCTATTTTGCTTTCTATATCAATCATGTCTCAAATCATTAAGTGTATTGACACAAAGTAGAGCTGGCCTGTCACACTTGCAAAGGAGTGAGTGTTTTTCCACTGCTTAGAGGGGAGATGCTGCTGCTCTGTTCTCAATTGTCAGGAGTCCCACCTCCTCCAGGGACCCAAGGCCAGTATCTCGCCCTGCTCCTTAGGCTCACAGATTGGGTAGAGTTCACTGATTTATCTACATCCCTACAGGGGCCCATGCACAGGCCATAGTTCTTCTCAGCTGGTCTTTAGAAGGTAGACACAGGAAGGCCTGCCAAAGGACAATCCAGCTCTGAATTCATCCGAAAGCAAAAGTTGATTGAATATATACTCAGGGCCTAGACATATGTAGACTCGGCCCCACCTTCAAAGAGGCCACAAGTTATTTCAAGGTCATCTCCTCCAATCCCTGCCTCTGGGTAGGACCATACTTTCTAGTATCATGAGAATACCAGTGCTTTCTAACACTATCTCATAATTCTCACCAAAACCCCATTCAGTCTATATTTTTCTTGTCATTTTATAGCAGAAACCTGAGAAGTTCAAGGCCACCTGGCTAAAAAGTAACAGGGGCTAGGTTTCAAACCCAGGTCTGTCTGGCTTTACAGTCAGTACTGTTAACCACCAAGCTATATTCTTCGCCTTTCAGCTGAAGTCTCTCTTCTGTAATCTGTTAAACAATGCTCATTATAAGTGCTTTCTGATACGTAAATCAGCCCCCTCTATTTATAAGTTAAACTCGCTTCCTCTCTCTCTCCTTCTCTCTCTCTCTCTCTCTCAGAGTATACATTCATAATAAGCTTCATTTACTAGTGGACAAGTGCTTGCTCAACCTACTGTCTTTCCCTTTCCAGATACAATGTTAATGTTTGTTTTAGCACATGTAAGGGAAGAATGAAGAAGAGAAGAGGGAAGGGGAAAGGAGAGGAAAGGATTATGGCCCCCTCCGCCCCGATGTTCACATCCTAGTTCTCAGTAGCTATGAATTGTTATTGTACACAGTAAAAGGGACTCTGCAGATGTAGTTAAGAATCTTGAGATGGAAAAATTATCCTGGTTTGTTTGGGTGGGCCCAATCTAAGGGTAAGGATCCTTATAAGAGGGAGGCAAGAGTGTGATGATAGAAGCAGAGGTCAGAAAGAGAGATCTGAAGATGCTACACTGCAGGCTTTGAATATGGAGGAAGAAGTTCCAAGCCAGGGAATGAAGAAGGCCTGTAGAAGCTGGAAAAGGCAAGGTAATGGATCTTCCTGTCAGAACCCACAGAAAGAACACAGCTCTGCTGACACCTTAACTTGAGCCCTGTGAGATTGATTTTAGACTTCTGACCCCCAGCACTGTAAGAAAATAAATCCATGTTGTTTCAAGCCACTCAGCCCGTGGTTATTTGTCACAGCAGCAATAGAAAACTAACATATGTGATAAAATGAGAACACTTCCCAAACATTTAGGAATCTACTCTGGTGGTAAATTTCCACAGTATTGTAAAATCTGGGTGCTGAAAAGAATCCTTAGAAATCACCCAAACTTACTTTCTCTTTTTATACAGGACTAAATTGTGATGTTGACAATTCCTCTGTATCTTAGTGTCTTTGTATATAAAATGGGCATATAGATGGTCAGCTCTTAGGAGGTTGTGAGCAGTAAATAAAAGACTATATGTCATCTAAGCTATTGTCACAAGAGTAAGAAGCTCCAAGAGGTTAAGTTTGCCTGAGGTCACACATCTAGCTGGTAACAGAGCCAGAGCCCTAACTCCAGGCTCAGTTAATATTCTCCAGTGTTCTCTACACTTGACATTCCATTTCATCAGCCAGTAAACAGATATATGTTGAGATAAGAGCCTATAGCGAAAGAGAACAGGAAAAGCACCTCGAACACATTGTCCTGTCTAGTGGTTAACAGAGCGAAAAAGGTAGGGAGAAGGGCGAATAAGAAAATTAAAAAAGAAAAGAAAAAAATAAATAAAAGTATTGATGTTAAATAAATAAAAAAATATTTAAAAAACAACAAAAACAACATTGCCATGAGTCCCCGTAGAACCACGAGCCCTGATTCCTATCAGCTGAGCTTGACCTTGCAGGCTTGTGCAGCTATTGTGGTCCTGCAGCAGTCACATGTGATAGATCCACAGGCAGAGTATCACGCACACATACATATGCACCCACATATAGGCATGTAATACTCCCTCTCTGCCATAGTTCAAATAGCTACCCAAACTATTCCTACCTCCTCCTCCAGGAAGTCTTCCCAGATAGATAGAGGAGGGTCATCTGTTCCTCAACTTTATCTTCCTGGACAGGACACTGCTGTGTTACCACAAACATTTGCCACACTCTGCTACCTGTTCTCTTTATATCCTCACCCCATCTTTTGTCTATATTATGGGTCTGTTGAAGGATTGTGAGCCAGGGCCTAAGTCTATAGTGCCCCCGTGGCACAGAACCCAGCCAGCACCCTATGCAAATTAGGATCCACTTATACAAATCTGAGAGTGACACCACCTTAAATTCTGTCCCCACGTTGCCTCACTTGTCTTGCTCTAGTCCAGGTCTATTGGATGGTGTGCAAGCATGTCCCTTGTCATCTTTCCATCTTCTAAGTCCTCCTTCACAGTTGCCATATCTCTACATTTTCCTGACTCCTCGCCCTTCATCTCTCACTCCAACTACACCCACTCTCCATGGAGCCACCCTCACTAATGCAGGATGCCCTACACAACCTTCCCTGACAAACTCCTCTGACTCCAGGTGCCCTGGGTCCAAGAATAGAATCCCACTACTCCCGCAGAAGCAACCACAGAAGAGTAATTGTGTTGTAATTTTCAAAGGAAATTGAAATCCACTCTTTACTATTTTCTAAATGAATCATATAATTTTTTCTGTCTACAACACCCCTGCATATCGCCTCCTTTGTGTCTGTGTGTTTGTGTATGTGAGAGAGACAAAATATGCAAGCTCGGTGACAGTGAGCAGCCAAACTGGGTATGTGACTCTGGTGGATCAGATAAAGAACCGTCACTCCAGCAGGAGGAACCACGACCACACAAAGCAACTTCTTCTCAACCCACTATTGGCCTCTCAGATTGGAGCTTCTGAAATGGAAGTGGCTTGACCATGCCTGGGTTCACCAGGGGATGGGACTAGCTTAACGTGTCAGAGAGAACTCAGGGCTGGAGGGAGAAGAAGGGCAGCCCAGGAAGGGATATAGCAGGGAGCTCTGGAAAGTAATTGGGCGTTAGAGAGGAGGTAGATTAAAGAGTAGGAGGAATGTCTTGAGAGGCCAAGAACAGACGGTGGCCCTGGTACAAAATTCACAGAGGATCTAAAAGAGAATTACAAGACCTAGGGCAGTGAGGAGGAGAAGGAGCTCAGGCCAGGGTAGCATGGGTGATGAGCCCGTTGACTATACCTGCAGCATCCGGCCCTCCAGAAATTCCTGACCCTCTGCAGGCCTTGCTACTTATTCAGCAAGGTAGAAGGTGGGTGGAAATCAGGAACCCATTTCATCACTCAGTGGGGAGAGGGAGAGGTGAGTCTAGGCAGAGGGTGAACCAGGGCCATCCCTGAGCCATGAGGAGCCAGCCGGTCTCCAAGAATCCTGCTCAATCTAGGGAAAATAGCAAACCACTTCCCACCCATTCCAGGCCCCAGGAAAGGTGAGTTTCAATCAGAGGCAAGATTTGGAGTTTTAAATTTTATTTTCTTAATAGTCAAAAAGAAATCATAGAATCTGCCCAAGATGTTATCAAGGGACAGAAAAGGGAGAGTCAACAGAGTACTTGAAAACAATGACTTGAGAAGATTTTTTAAATAAATACTTCATGTTTATGCCAAACTAAATTGAGCCTGAATAATGAACCAGTTATACGAAGAACAGACTCCCTTAGATGAGCTCAAATATGCATATACGTGGAATGGGAAATGTATGTAAGGAGCCACACAGAATCGTAAATAAAGAAACCAGAATCCTAAATTCTACCTGTGAAGTTGCACTTTCTCGACTGGGGAACTTAAGTTGTTCCAGAGCTGAGAACACCCAGTCTTCCAGCCCCTGGACACAGCAGAGCTTGGTGGTCAAGATTCAAATCCTGGCTCTGCCACTAACTGACTGTGAGCTTGGGAAAGCCATTAAACCCCTCTGTGCCTCAGTTTCCTCCTCTACACAATTGGATAGCAACACCTATGCATGGGGTAGTTGTGAGGATTAAGAGTCAATACATGGAAAATTCTAAGAGTGTCCTGCTTGAACATTTTTCTTCCCTCTGGTGTTGCATCTTGAACAAAAAGGGGGCTATGCAGAAAACCTGACAAGCTCAGTGACTGAAAGTAACCCACAAGGTGATCTGGTCATAAATTTCTAACTAGACAGGTCATGGTGGGTAGTCACACCCCAGGCCTGCAGCTTCCTTAGTAAGAGGTTAATCTTTACCTTAATTGAACACTGTCCATTGTTCTTAGCACCAGCATGATGACCCCAAAATTTCTCTTTATCTGTTGCCAGCATATCATCTCTATTTACTGTAAATGTTAAATGTTAACTATCCTGTACCTACCAATGTAAAAGAAATATGTGTCTCTTCATTTTACTCTGTACCCAATTCTAGAGATCACAACCCCCAACCCCCACCTTGCTAATCTACCACCAATGGATTTCATGCAAACTTCCTTATAGCCTCTCCTTTGATTCTAAATGTATAAAAAGAACTGCAAAACTAATTTTCTGGAGCATTTTCTCAAATGTTCTTACCTGATAAGATCTTGCTTCCAGGCATGTCCTCGTTTTGGCTTTAATAAACTCTTATAACATTTTTCTGTAGGTTTGGATGTTCTTATGTTGACACATCTATGTGGCTTAGCTACCCTTCAAGCACCTGCATCTTTTTCTGCCTTGTCCCCTGCTACCTGCTCACATCCTCAACCTCTACCTGGCCTTTTCTCTACCTCCACGCTTCTCTTTCTCATCTATAATGGGGACTTCTGACCCATGCTAGCCCAGGATCTACATCAGGGCCTCTTGCTCTCTGTACAGGCTACAGCTTCTGCTCCTGGGCTCACTGTCTGATGCTTTCCTGATTACTCAATTCAACTTTTCAAGAACAAGAAGCTGATTGGCCCAGACTCCCAGCCTTTTAAGCCAGCCCTTCATAGACCACTGAACAGTTGTGGCCAGGGAGAGGGGAGTCATGTGACATAAAACATGGCCAATTAGGGTTGTCCCTTCAGCAGGGCTGTGGGGGTGGGTGAGATGGGGGCACAGTATCTGTTTGAAGGAGCTGTGAGCCTGGCAGGCCCCATGATTGGCACATCTTGCACAAACAAGGAGATTCATTCACTCTGTCTCAAGGCTATAGTGATAATCAATGAAGGATTGGAAAGAAATTACGAAAATTCTATCAACTAGTTTGTCAAATCCCATCTATGTGCTTAGGACAATGCTGTGTAACCAATAATAGGTCAGGCAGTACAAGGAAAGAAGAAGCAGATAAAGATCTTTCCTGTCCTCAGATGTGCAGGCAGATTGGGTCAAACACAGAATTAGTGCCCCTTGTGTGACAGACATCCCAGGAGCTGCCAGACACCTTAGCAGGGATCCAGAGTGGCTCCCTCCCACGTCACCTCCTCCTTATGCAGCAGTTTGCACTTCCCCAAGTCTAGGACCCTGAGGAGACCTTTTCTCTATACCTTTAGCAGATGAACTCCTGCATGTGCCAGCTGTTCTCTCCCAAAACCTGCCAGGTCTACCTTTAGAGCACCCCTAATTTCCCAGGACTGCTCAAGTGTCACTTTGCTTTCATAGAAAGCTTTTCTTGGCCCCCTAATAGCCACTCTATCTTTCAGACCCTTTTGTGGCCCATCTTTGTGTCATCACTTTGTTAGTTTATAAGTCTAACTGAGTTCCTTAAAGGCAAGAATCTTGGTTCATTTATCTCTATATTCTGGCCACTTGTGGCTCAAAAAAAAATTTTGTAAAATGAAGACTAAGTATGGGCTGAAGAAACTTCACTGAAGATATGAAGCTTAAAGAGAGACAAGATTCAAATAAGTAAAACTAAGAAAGATAAGGCATTCACAGGGAACAAGATGGGCAAGAGTGGGGAGAGGGGAATGGAAGAGGGCATAAGGAAGGGTGAGGTGGTCCCAAGACAGTGAGAGGGCTGAGGCACACAGAAAGAACAGAGGAGAGTTATGCCTCCCCTGACACCTCATTATCTGAGCTGCTCACCCCTCTCCCACACTGCCGCCTCTTCCACCTACGACTGGGCTTCTACCTCCCCTGCCCCACCCCAAAGTACTCCCTGAAGCTGCTGTTTTGATTGCTGCCAAGGATTTATAAAAGCCTAGTGTGGATCAAGCTGGTCCATATCAGGACTGATGCTGGGAGATTTTCCAAGGGAGCCTGAGCTCTAAGTGCCAGAGCAAGGCTGCAGATTTATTGGCTGTTCTTATCTAAACAGCAACAGGACAGCCCTTGCCAGGAACCCTGCTGGGAAACTGCCTTCCTACCTGTCCTTTCAAGTTCTTGAGAAGCTGTAAGCTCTGTCCTTCTCTGGATGGTACCCACTCCTCCTAGGACTTCGATGTCATTCTGGAGTCTTCTCTGATGTCAATGAAAGAAGGGTTACTCTCATCTAAGGCTCCTTTACTCCAGATTAGGCAAACCAATTTTGTCACCAACCTCAAAGAAAAGAAGAGACCTGGAGACTTCAGAGAGATTTTTGAATATTCCCACCATTCCATCCCATTTCTTTCTTAAAAGATACTTTATGGAGTTTTGCCATATTTCTCAGTTCTCAGACTATTTTTCCTGCCCCAGCCATTCACTTAGGGACTCAATGGAGTGAGAGTGGGAAAGATACACACTGATTGAGCTCAAACTAAATGCTAACTGCTTGATAGCATCATCTCATTTTAACCCATCAGGAGGAAGTCTGAATTCCCTCAGATCAACTCTTTGAACTCTGGACAGTTTCACAGAGGGATCTTAGGATTCCAGAGGTTTGAAGAAAGCTTCTGTCACCCTGGGTTCCCTCTTCACTACCCATCTCTGGCTGCTTTACTGACCATCAGCTCTCAACCTTGACTGTAGGCAGAACCACCCGGGGAGACGTCTGTGTAGTGAAATGCTCAGGCCTCACCCCTATGGACAGGGAGTGACTGAGTCTGGGTTTGGCTAGGCACCCTCAAGTGATTCTGATTCATCCTAAAGGCTGAGAACCTCTGCTATGGCAGATCAAAATAAAATTGAACAAAAGAGGACCCAAGGATCAGAGAGTAGAGGTGATTAGCCCCAGGCCACCTAGTGAAGGAGGTTTGCCTAGAGGCCCATCCTCCTGGCTTCTTGTCCCATGCTTTCTTAGCTCTTCCATAGCCTCTCTGCAAAGATCCTGTCTTCTCCACACCACCCTGGCCCTATCAGCCCTCAATGGAGAAAAAAAATAACACACTGGTTCCCGGACACCTGCTTCCCTCTGCTGCCTGCTCCTCCACCCTCTCTTCACCTCAGCCCCAGGCTGCTGTAGAACAGAACACTGGCTCCTATTCCTATACCTTCTGGGCTCATCACAGACTGTGAAATGCTGGAAGAGAGAAGCTCTATCTGACTCTGTATGCTCAGAGCCCAACACTGGCCTGGTTACAGGGAATAAACTCAGGATTTCTTGATATAGTCTATTGAGGGGCTAGGTTAGTGCCCTCATTTCTATTCTTATAGGAATTTTTGCCATTTTTAAGGGCAATGCTTAATCCAAAGGCATAACATGCTAGTGGTGGGATTTTGACTCTTCTCAAATCACCAGTAGTTAGGGCTGCCTGTGCTCTAGGACTTGAGGGGGCTCCTTTCAGTTCTCCCCTTGACCACACCAGTGGGATGTGCCCTGAGGCTTTTTCACTTCCCTCTGAGGGCTTGCCATGCCTCCTCACTTCTTCCTTGTGGTTCCAAGCGGTTTTTCTTGAGTGAAGAGCTGACTGGCTCCCCTGAGCTCAGCTGAACGCAAAGCTCCAGGCTTCATCCATTAGTGACTCCGCTGCTTATAGATTTCTATATCAAATTGGGGTATGAACCAAGAAAACACTGCCTAAGTGAGAGAAACTGGAGACATTTCTCATGAGGCCTGAGAAATGTGTTGGGGTTCATCTCTGTAGGTTAAATAGTTCTAGTCATAAGACTGACTTTTTTTCTATCAATTTTTTTACTATGAAAAAATTTTATACATAAAAGTTCAAACAATACAATAACCTATATACTTACAAAGTACATTTTACAATTAACATTTTTGTCAACTTTGCTTTATGTATGTGTTTTTCTAGACCATTTGAGTGTAAGTTACATCAGAACAGTACACTCCTAAATACTTCAGCCTGTATCTCTTAAAAAGAAAGACATTCTCCTTCATAACCAAAATGCCATTATTACAAAAAAAAATTAACAATAATTTTTAATATATAACATCCAGCCCATACTTAAATTTCTACAGTTGTCCCAGAAATGTCTTCTACAGCTGTTTTTTAACAGTAGACTGCAAATATCAACCATTGTGTTTGAATGTTATGTCTGTTCAGTCTTGTTCTATCAAAAATAGTCCCCCCTACCTTTTTTTTTTTGTCATGACATTTACTTTTTGAAGGGATTGAGCTGATGGTCTGGGACAATGTCCCACATTTGGGGCTTCTCTGATTATTTTCTTATGGTGCTATTTAACTAGTTGCTTTATTTGTTGTATTTTCTATAAACTAGACATTAGAACCTGAGCTTGATTATATTCAAGTTAAAGATTTTTGGTAGAAAACATCTGTGATAGCAGCCTCCAAGATGACCCACAATAATCTCTACCTCCTGGTATTCATACCCTGATGTAGCCCCCCCTCTCTGGAGCATGGGCTGGACTTTATGACTCACTTCTAATAAATAGAAGAATATAGCAGAAATAATGAGATGTCACTTCTGAGATTAGATTATAAAAAAAAAACCAAAAAACAAAAACTGTGGCTTCTGTGATAGATGTTCTCTCATTCTCTCTTGAAATGCCCACCATGAGGGAAGTTAGATGCCATGTCATAAGACAGTCCTGTGGAGGAGTCCATATGGCAAGGGACAGAGGTCTGCCTACAACCATGTGAGTGAGCTTAGAAGCAGATCTCCCAGTCCCCTCACCCCCATTAAGCCTTCAGACCACAGTCCCACCTGACAACTTGACCTCAGTTTCATGGGAGACCTTGCGCCAGAGGCCAGTAAAACTGTGCCTGGATTCCTAACCCACAGAAACTGTGAGGTAATAAATATTTGTTGTTTTAGGATATTAAGTTTTGGGGATATTTTGTTATGCATTGCTATGGACTAAATTGTGTCTACCCCTTGCAAAATCCATATGTTGAAGCCCCAACCCCTAATGTGACTATATCTGGAGATAAGGTTTTTAGGAGGTAATTAAGGTTAAATGAGGTTATAAGGGCAGGGCCCTACCTGACAGTACTGTGACCTTGTAAGAAGAAGAAAAGAGAGCTGTCTCTTTCTTTCTCCACCATGTGAAGACATAGTAAGAAAGTGGCCATCTCTAAGCCAGGAAGAGAGCTTTCACTAGAAACCAAATCAGCTAACATCTTGATCTCAGACTTCCAGCCTCTAGAATGATGAGAAATCAACTTCTATTGTTTATAAACACCCCAGTCTATGGCATTTTGTTATAGCAGCCTGAGTAGACTAATACATGCATCAATAGATAACTAATACAATATTATAGGTTTTGCTTTCAACTTCATATTTCATCACATCAGAAGCACATAATGCCAGGCTGTACCAGTAATTTTCATCACTTAGTGAAGGTGGCCACTGCCAAATTTGGCTATTGAAAAGATTCTTTTTCCCTTTCTACAATCAGCAAGCAATCTGTAGGGGCAATACCTTGATCCTCTGGGATATCTAGTTCCTCAGATGCATTTAACATTTATCGATGTTCTTAACTTGAGTCAATTATTTATTTGAATATTTCAAAATGATGATTTAAAAAATTCTATTATTCTTTCCATATTCATTGGCTAGTGTTCTTCACAAAGAAGAAATTTTTCTCATCAACAAGAATGAACTATAATTCCTTCCAAAAAGTCAGGGTAAGTGCTTAATTCTTTTTTTTTTTAATTACTAAATCCTGAATAAAAGAAATGGTTCAATAGTCACCTTCAGTGGTGGTAAATAATTTTATCTTTCTCTCAACTCATACAGCTATCTATCTATCTGTCATCTATCATCTCTCTATCTATTTCACTTATCTATCCATTTATCTATCATCTAGCTATCTATCTATCACCTACCTATCTACCTACCTACTACCTATCACTATAGTCTGACGAATATATATTTGTTGACTGTTTTACAATCACTTGTACTTATTATTCTTTTCAATGCTCAGATTGCCCCAGATTTTGCCAGTGGGAGCATTTTCAACCTGGAAGATCTTGACTTTAAATTCCAGGTCCCTAAGGAAAGATTTGCAAAAGGGCCTCTCTCCAGCAGTCCACTCATCATTCTTAGAAATTTCTACTAGATGCCATGGATGAGCAGGTGAAGTGAAAGGAAAGAATAGTGAGACAAAATAGACAGGAGTTATTTGAGCACTTATTCTATCTAGGAAATGAGGTATACTGAACAAAGAGAAAAGTAGAAACTGGGTATCCAGACCCCTTAGTTTGGATCTTAATGGCCTTATCAATTTCTTATGTTATAAAGGCCATTGACTTTCTTCCTGTGCCTCAGCATGCAAGATGAGGTCTGGAGGAGGTGCTCCATGCAGGACAACGAAAGGCATAAAGCACTGTAGACATGTAAGATGGCATCCCTAGGACCTGTGCCCCAGAAATCACATACCAACAAGAGAATGGGGAGGTGGAGAAGAAAGGCCAGGTGTCTGAAATGCCTTCTCCACAGCTGAGGGTTTAATTTAGAGAAAGTGGTAAAAACCCTTAGCATTGCAGCATGGGAGAAAGAAAGAAATTGGTCTGAGAAAGCTCCCAAGGAGGCAATAGATGGTAAATTCAGGTCCTTCTGATTCATTCCAGCCTCTGGGACTCTGGGACTCCATGCTTGCAGCCTATCTATATAGCCCAGAGGGTATGAAGTTAACCAGAGTGCATCTAAATTGTGTAGAAGAAATACTGGCTCCACACAATCCCCAAAGCCCAAGTCATGCCCATACTCCAACTGTAACAGGCTGAACATAGCTGAGTTCTGAGCTGACATCCCAGCCCTCCCTCTGCCTAACTCTATTCTCACTTTTAACTTAAACTTTATGAAAGGCAATGAATAAGCTTAAATACCTGATCAATGAAAACTATTGCTTACCCCTGAACCTTCTGATGTTATCGCATTGTGAGAATGCTGTCTAAGCCTCCACTGAGAATAACAACATGACCTCAGGCCTAGTTCAGGAGGCATTTGAGGCTCTTTACACATAGTCACTCCCATTCTTTACCTTCTGATCAGGCTCAGCTCTCCTCCTCTAGCAATCCCCCATCCCTATCCCTTTTGTTCTCCCCTTGATATTGAATGTCAAGGTTCTCCGAAAGCCCATAGGTTAAAATGTTGGGTTCAAGCATTTCACATCTGTATTATAAAGATGATAAAGCTGCATCTCATTGAGGTATTTTCTCAAAACTCCATTGTCCCATGCCCACAGCAGAGCAGAGAAGGGACAATGTATAGAAAACCTGACAGAAACTTAGGAATGTAATAGAAATGTTAGGTATTCTTACACTATAAGTTCTTCCCAACAAAGTGGTCCTCACCTGTTTGTGGGAGCTCTCTTAGTGTGTTTAGCCACAGCTTGGCCTGTTGTGTCTGTTCCATGAATGTTCACAGCAATTGTTTAGCAACAACAGGTAGAAATCACTGTAGGAAAAACAGTTGTCACCTACACCCCCCTTGGCTCTCTCAGATTACAGAGAGTAATATTTCCCTGTACACACTCTCCATTTGAGTACACACATACACACATCTCTCCATCCTCTCATGGATGAACCTTCTTATGTCTACCCTCTCTCACAACCACCACACACACAGGAAGAAAACAGCCCAGCACTGCCCTTTTGTCCCCTGCCAAACTCTCACCTGACCTGAGAAAGTCAAGCTAACTTGTCATACTGCTCACATTTGCCACATATACTGTGCTGCTTCATTTCGAGCAGCTGATGCTCAGCTGTGGCAGCAGCATCTCTCTGCTTCTCATCTTTCACCAGAAGCCAGATAAGCACTTCTGATTTTAGATCAACAGACATTATTTAGGTTTACCTATATTTACCCAGACTCTAACAGATGTTAGAAATATGAAAATAAATAAAGCATAGCCTCTGCCTTAAAAAAACTTAAAATATAATCTGGAACAGTGAAATAGAATTGAGAATCCAGATATAAACCTTCACATTTATAGTCAATTGATTTTCATTTAGGGTGCCAAGACAATTCAATGGGTAAAGAGGAATCTTCATAACAAATTGTACAGGAACAACTAGATACCAACAATGAATAAAGTAGGATTACTACTTCATACAGTTTAAAAAATTAACTCAAAAGGACTCAAAAGCCTAAATGTAAGAACTAAAATGATAAAACGCTTAGAGGAAAATATAAGCATAGGTCTTCATGACCGTGGATTCAACTATGGTTTTTTAGATAGCACAAGCAGTAGAAAAATAGGTAAGTTGGACATCATCAAAATGAAAACCTTTTATGCTTCAAAGGACATGTCAAAAAATTACAGAGACAATCCACAGAATAGAAGAAAATCTTTGCAAATTATATATCTAGTAAGATTATATTTGGAATATGAAGAGATATTATAGCTCAATATTAAAAAGACAATCCAATTTAAAAGTGGGTAAAAAAATCTGAATAGACAGATCTCCAAAGAAGAGATACAAATGACCAACAAGTACATAAAAAGATATTCAACATCATTAGTCATTAGGAAAAATGCAAATCAAAATCACAATGAGATGAAAGTTCATGCCCACTAGGACAGCTATAATATAAAAAGACAAATAATATCAAGTATTGGTAAGGATATAGAAAAATTGCAATCTCATGCATTGCTAGTGAGAATGTAAAATAGCGCAGCCACTTTGGAAAACACTTTGGCAGTTCATCGAATGGCTAAACACAGTTACCATATAATCCAGCAATTCCGTTCCTAGGTATATATGCAAAAGAAAGAAAAGCAGATGTTAAATAAATAAATAAATAAATAAATAAATAAATAAATAAATAAATAACTTGCACAGAAATGTTCATAGTAACACTACTTATAACTAAAAGGTATAAGCAACCCAAATGTCCATCATCTGATGGATAAATGAAATGTAATATATCCATATTATTCAGCAATAAAAAGAAAATAAATACTGATGCATGTTATGACATGTATAAACCTTGTGAAGATTATGCTAAATGAAAGAAGCCAGGAACAAAAGACTGTGTATTGTATTATCCCATTTAAATGAAATATCCAGGATAGACAAAACTATAACCTCACCAGATCTATAGAGATAACAAAACTATCCTTCAGGAATGAAGGAGAAATCAAGACATGCTCAGATGAGGGAAACCTAAAAAATTTGTCACCAGCAGGCCTACCCAAAAAGAATGGTTAAAGAAAGTTCTCTAAAAAGAAAGAAAATGTTAAAAGAAAGAAACTTGGATTATCCAGAAGGATGGAAGAACACAATAAACAAAAATGTGAGTAGACATGGGTAGGAGTTCCTATTTCTCTTGAGTTTTTAAAATTACATTTTATGGTTGAAGCAAAATTTTTAACACTGATGTGGTTCTACATATATGTGGAGAAAATATTTAAGACAGTTGTATTATAAATGAGAGAAGGTAAAGTAATGTAAATCTACATTTATAGAAATCCCACTCAATAACATCAGAAAACACTTTTTTATTCAAGTACCCATAGAATATATACCAAGATAGACCATATCCTAGGCCATAAGACAAGGTTCACAGATTGAACAGAACATAAATTAAGAGAATTGAAATCATATGGTGTGTGTTTTCCAATTACAATGGAATCAAAATAGAAACCAGCAACAGAAAGATAATAGAAAAATTGTCAAAGACTTGGAACACATTTCTAAATAATAGAAGAAGTCTCAAGGCAAATTTTAAAAATACATTGAACTGAATGAAAATAAAAAGGCAACATATAAAATTTGTGAGATGTAGCTAGAGCAGTACTGAGAAGGAAATTTATAGCATTAAAATGCATACATTAAAATGCAAAAGAAAGGTCTCAAATCAATAATCTAAGCTCACACATCAAGAACTTAGAAAAAGAAATCCAAAATAAACCCAAAGCAAGAATAGGGAAAGAAACAATCTAGATAGAAGCAGAAATCAATATTATTGAAACGAGTAACATAATAAAGAAAAATCAATGAAACGAAAAGCTTATACTTTTGAAAAGATCAATAACATTGACAAACCTTTAGCAAGACTGTCAAAAGAAATTACCAACATTAGGAATAAAACAAGAGATGTTATCATAGACCCTGCAGACATCAAAAAGATAATAAGAGAGTACTATGAACAACTCTATACATATAAATTTGACAACTTAAACAGAATAGACCAACTCCTTGAAAAACACAATCACTACTCACCCAATATGAAGTAGAATTTCATTCGAATTACCCTATAACTACTAAGAAAATTGAATTTGTGATTTTTAAAACTCCTGAAAAGGAAATCTCTAGGCCCAGATGACTTCACTGGAGAATTCTTCCAAATGTGTAAAGAAGAATTAACATCAATTCTATACAATCTTTTCCAGAAAATAGGTAAGAAAGGAATACTTTCAATTTATTTTTTGAAGCTAGTATTACCCTAATACCAAAGCCAAACAAAAATTAGACCAATATCTTTCATGAATATAGATATAAAAATATTTAACAACACATTAACAAACAGAATTCAGCAATAATGAAAAGAAATGATACACTATGCCCCAAATTCTAGACAGGCAAAGCTGGTTCAATATTTGAAAATTAATCAATGTAATCCACCACATTAACAGGCTGAAGAAGAAAAATCAGGTGGTCATATCAATCAATGTAGAAAGGGATTTAATAAAATTCAATACTCAGTAATGAAAAAAAAAATCTCAGAAAAGTAGTAGTATTAGTGAGGGATGTGATAAAGAGCATCAACAAAAAGCCTACAGCTGACATTCTACTTAATCATAAAAGACTAAATGCTTTCTCTCTAAAATTGGGAAGTAAGCTAGCATCTCTACTCTTACCACTCTTATTCAACACATAATGCTAGAAGAGCTAGTGAGTACAATGAAGCAAGTAAGTAAGTAAGTAAGTAAGTAAGTAAGTAAGTAAGTAAGTAAGTAAGTAAGTAAGTAAGTAAATAAATAAATAAGATCAGAAGCAAAGAAGGATTGTCTTTATTGGCAGGTAATGTGATTATCCATGTAGAAAGTCCCAAGGAATCTTCAAAAAAGCTCTTAAAACTAATAAATGAGTTTAGCAAGTTCACAGGATACAAGATAAACACAGAAAAAAATCAATTGTATTTCTATATACTAGAAATGTGTGTATAGATACCAAAATTAAAAAAACAATATTATATGTAATCACCCCCCAAAATAAATTATTTATCTGTAAATCTAGCAAAACATGCACAGGATTTGTATGCTGGACCTACATAACACTGATGAAAGAAATCAAAGATCTCAGTAAATAGAAAGACCGTATGCATGGATTGGAAGATTCAATATAGTAAAAATGTCAATTCTTCTAAAAAACAATTTTGAAAAAGAATGAAGTAGAAAGGAAGAGCAGATATTCTGGAATGGCTAGGAATCTCTTGTCACATTTCCCGTCAGTAAAACATTTTGAGTATGAACCCCCCAATATATGTGTATTCGTTCATCATTTATATGTATGTATATATATTACATACTTATAAAGATTATTTTCTTACTTTTTAGATAAAAATAAGGGAAATATTTTCTTCTTATATCCTAGGGCACCCCCTTGGAGACCACTAATCAAGACTAAAGATGTAGGCTTATAAAACAACAGCAAATAAATAGTGGCTAAAGTTCTGCAACTGGAAAATAACACCCAAGGAGAGCATGTAGAGAGAGAAAAGGGGCCAAGGGTGGAAGATTGTGAAACATCAACATTTAAGAGGTGGGCAGAAAGAAAAGAAGCACGAATGATCTGAAAAACTGAGCAGGAGTCATGGAGAGGTAGAAGGAGAAATGGTATATAATTGTCCTAAGAAAATCCGAGGAAAAGAGAGTTAAACAGAAAGTCACCTATGGTGAGGACAGACAAGGGGCCATTGTTTGTCCATATGAAGGTCATTGATAACCAGGGTGAGAAGAGAAGAAATTTATATTTCAGCTAAAATTGTTATACACAACCTAGTACACTTGAAATCAGACAGACATTTCAGTTGCTTCCTTCCAGTATTGAGCCTTGCTTTGGGAAACTAAAAGAATCAGACCAAATCACTGTCAGTGTTTTGCCTTTGTTGCATTTTGTACAGTTTTTATATTTTTGATATCTTGTAAATAAAGACAACCAGTTTTTCTAGGTTCATAGTTTATTGTACAAGTTGAGTATCACATGATAAATTGACATTAGCTTCTCCAGGCATGAGAAATCAACAGATGAGGTAGAGTTAGAATCCCATAAATAAAGCAAAGATAGTTTAGACGAAAACATGTTTTATGACTTACAGTAAATTACCAGTACAGGACTATCCATGAAACCCCTAAAATTGAATGTAAATCCATCAGATTCTCAAAGGAGTCATTACCCACTCACTACCCACCCCCCGCAATTAAGGTGTCTCTCAGTTTAATACATTTTGACCTTTAACAAAACATTTCACCTTTAACAAAAAAGCTGCCAACAATTCAGTATGATCCTAAATGTACACTATTGAAAAATTCAAGTATATAAAGCAACATTTTTTGGACGTGATTCCATAGGGTTAGCGGTTAGCACGTCTGCTTTACACACAGAAGGTCCTGAGTTCACGCACCAGTGGAGCCACAGTCCATGGTCTATGGCCATGCCACCCTGAACAAGCCTGAAGTCTTACCTCAGAAGTTAAGCAGGGTCGGGCCTGGTTAGTACTTGGATGGGAGACTACCTAGGAAGAAGACTAGGTACTGTAGGCATAATTAATAATAAAAAAATTTTTAAAAAGTAACCTTTTAAACAGTAGAAAATGGGTATGTATCTAGTATGTATCTATTATTTAATATCTGAGACGCAATTTCACTACTCGTGTAATGGGGATACTACCACCTTCCCAAAGTTGGGTACCTAATATGGAAAACTGAGCAAAATACAATATGTTTATCAGGAATAAGCCATGGACCAATGCATTCTGGGGTATGCAGTCTCCTAAGGATTGGAAAAGCTCTTAAGAAGGAAAGTTTTTACTGTGGAGAGCTACACTAGATAAAGATCTGGGTTTTGGCTTTTCTGCACACCATCTACTGCCAACACAAATATTTATTCACTCAAGCAAGGGCAAATTGGAGTTGGGGCACTATAAGAAGAAAATGAAGTCTATGAGGATTTAAAGAAAAGATAGAACTGCTCATACAAAAATTTGAAACTAGTAAACTAGCAAAAAAAAAAAACAAGATATATTTGCAACTGATTTAAAAGGCTTGTTAATAATTATTACATAAAGAGCTTATATGAGAGAAATAAGTTCTTTACAAAGTCCCAATTGTTAAATGAGAAAAGTATATGAAGAGAATGTTAATAATAATATAATTGGTAAATAAATGCAATAAAAAAGTACAGCATTTATCAAAAAGACACAAATTGTTTTTTACTCATCAAATTTACTAAAACCAAAAACATATTATTTGACATTGGTTGGAACAAGAGAGATAATCTCCCACAAAGCTGGGTGTCCCACACCCTTTGGGAAAACTTTAGCCTAAGAAAACAGTCATAGATGTAGACTTCACCTCACGAAAATGCCTGAGCAGGGCTGGATCCCCCAAAAAGCAGGAAGAAGGACCCACTCTGCACCTCTGTCCTGCACCGTTCATTACCCAGGCCTGAGGCAGATCAGCTTGTTTCATGCCCATGCAAACATCCTCAGCTTCAGACTTCAATTCTCTCCCCATCTCAGCCACTCCAACTATCCCTTTTCTTATAACCTCCTTCTACTCGTCTCCCCTTAGCCTCCCTGAAGACTAGGGGTAGGGGGGAAGTAAAGAAAAGAGAAAAGAAAAAGAAAATCTTATTTTTTTCCTCCATTAGCGCAAAAACAAAAAAACTTGTGGATATCACCTCATGAAGATTAATTCCCTAATGGTATCCAGCCCACCAAGTATGTAAGCAGTTGAGCTCTGCACCTCAGCCAGGGGTGGCCTGGGAGTCCTCCTCCAGTTAGTGATGCAATGAACCCAAACAGGGTACGGGAGAAGATTGTGGTGGGAGGGGATCTAGTGGTTCTGGCTCAGACTTCTTTTACTTACTTAGGTGGTGACCTCAAGATGTCAAGTGCATATATAGATTTGAAGCTCAGAAGAGAAATCTAGACCCTGGTAATTCATACATCTTATATTTGATAGGATATAGATTCAGCTGCTGTTACAAAATCTCAAAATAACTGGCTTAAATAAGATGAGGTTTCATTCTCCCTCATAAGCATAGGCAATCCAGGGCCCAAAGGGGTCAAGGCCCAGGCTCCTCCTGTTTTGTTGCATGTTTGTAGTCCCAAATGACTCACTACCATCTGCATTCCAGCCAGCAGAAAGGGGCATTGGACAAGGAGGGGGTAAGCGCCTTCCCTTTAGGAGCATAACTCTGAAAGATGCACAGACCACTTCTGCTAATATCCCAGAAATTAGTCACAAGGCAGAAAGGGAGGCTGAGCAATGTAGTTATTATTTCAGGCAGCCATATGGCCTTCATCTCTTGCCCACCTCCCATCATCAAGAAATGGAAACATGCAAAGGAAAGAGAAAGTAGTGAATCTCTGTAAGCACTTGAGGAAGGAAGATGCCATTCTCAATAGCAACAGTACCTGTTATTAAAGAATGACCCTCCACTTTGCTCAAGGTCCTCCCTGCAGAATTCTGGTCCTCTTGGTTTATTGGCTACAGTGAAGTAGGACTGCCCTTAAAGATCTTCCTGGGGATGCTCCATGGCTGACTCTTTCTCAGGCCACTCATGGGTTAGATGGGAGTTGGATTGCAGGACAAGAATGGTGAAAAGAATTCAGGAAACTGCTCACTTAAACCAGGATGAATCTGGGCACTGTCCTTGAAGCTCTCCTGGACTGTACCTCAGGCTAGACTTGATACTCTCCAGGCCTAGGAACTTCAGTGTGATTTGGAAGATAGGGAAGTAATCCTTCATAGGTCAAGAGAGGACCCTGGGCTTGGATAGTGGTTCTCACTAGAGACACTGATAGAGGAAAACCACCTACTCCCTAGGAAAAAAAAGCTACTGACTCAGCTGTCTCTGAATTGGCACGTCTTCCCATCAAATTTTTTTAAAGATAAAATAGGAAAATATGAATCTCATAAAGAAGGCTGAACAAGTTCTGATATTTGGATTAATAATACAAAAAAAAAAAACCCTTAAAGATAAAACAGCTATATATTTCTCTGGAAAATATTGCAAGGCCGATACTGGATTTCTTAGGCATCTCATAGAGTGGAATTCACTTAACATTTAGTGAGCATCTTCCAGGCCCACTTTCTGAATCTTGAAGATGAAGAGGAGTTAAAAGAAAGGGTGGAAAGCGCTCTAGGCTGAAGGAATAGCATGTCCAAGGAATGAAGTGAGAGAAAGTTGGCAGGTTAAACACATAGTTAAATTTTAGACCAGGCTGGCCACAGAAGAGAGAGAAAGGAGAGTGTATGCCACAGCTGGAGAAGCTGAAGAGTGTATGGTCTAGCTGGCTATACTGTTCTTATTTGATGGGGAGCTTGGGTTTATCCAAAGGACAATGGGAAACCATTGAAGGATTTTAAGCAGAGACGAGACATGATCAGATTTGTTTCAGAAATGTAGCAGGGTAGCTTGTTAAGAATGTAAGACGGCAGACTAACCCATTGAGAGGCTAGCTGTATCTTGCTTTATCCATTGTAGGCTCCTTGGTAAAGAATGAAAAGTATTTCCACTGTTCTTTCTCCTCATTCCCACCCTAGGAAGGGAGCCAAGCCACTGTCCCTTTGAGGCCATAGCTTCCTTACCCACAAGGGGATCTGACAATGTTTTTGTGTGTTTTAAGGCAAAGAAATGAGAATATGCCAGGCTGGTCTGCTTCTTTGTTTTAGAAGGTCTGGGTCCAGCCAGGAAATGTGCTGAGAATTGAGAAGATGAACTAGACTCAGAGAGGTTATGGAATATGTGGGGGGCTTCCAGAGAGGTTGAGGTCTTTGGCACTTAGTGACTGGTGGTTATGGGGGTAAGGAGAAGAAGGAATTGAGATTGTCTCCCCGGTTTCCAGCAAGACTAATGGGAAGGTGGATGATGGGACTAGTCACTGAGTGGAAAGGAAGCTGCAGCTAGCTCTTAGAAGAGCAGACCCTAATAGATCTGGGCAGCAAGTAGCTGTGAACTCTGGGAGAGAGAGAGGAAATTTCAGTTAACCAGCTGCCAAGCATCCTGTTGATCTCTCCTGCCCAGGCCTTTCCTTCCCTAGTTTCTTTCCAAGGGGCTGGGGCCTGGGGCCTCTGCCCCCAAACCTGTCTTCTTAGGGAATGGCTTTACTAAGGCCCAAGGCCCTCTTTACAGCCAAAGCCCCTCTCCCTCTTCAGTTTAGCCGATCTTCAGTTTAGCTAAGCTGCTGGATCCCTTTGGGTTTGATATCATCTAATTGGTTGTGGTTAATCCCATATTAACTCTCCCTGCAGAAGCTAGAGAGCCTTTCCCCACCCTTCATTTTGTCCTAGCCACTGCAGAAGTTTCTGTTATCAAGTTCATGAACCTCCAGACCATAGACAGACAAATTTGCATACAAATAACCTGCAAGCATGAGGCAGCAAGAGCCACCTTGCGACGACTCTGTTTATTGCCCTAGAGAGAGAGAAAGTGAGCAAGAAGGCCTTGTGTGTAGATGGTCCAGTCAGGATGGCTACATTTACACCCAATAGCTGGCTGAGAAAAAGTCATTCACCCTCAAACTGCAGAGGAGGAACAAAAGTGACTCTCCTTTGGGAAATCCTGCACCATGCAGCCCAAGACCTGAGATTATAGGAACCACCATTGTTGTCAAGGCTGGCCCTGCCTGAAAATTCATTCAAGTAGTCAGGTATGGCCCTGGACTTGGTGCAGTCGGGGGATGTAAAGTAAAGGGAGATGTCCTCAGAGAGGTGTACATTGCAAAGGACATGTCACAGACCTAGAGGGGAAGCACTGACTGGACAAAACAGTGAGATGAAGGGTATGCAAAGCATGATGTGGACTGGAGGTGCTAAAGTGAATGCCTCTTTCTGAAAAGGCTTCTAGGAGGAAGATCATTTGGGCTGGTCTTTGAAGAATAGATAGATCTTGCCTGGGTAGAGAGCAGAGAAGGAAACTGCAGGCAATAGGAAATGAGGTGAGCAAAATCATGTTAAATGAATGCATCATTGAGTGGACTGTCTTGGAGGGCAGGGAAGTAGAGAGATAAATTGGAAGGACAACAGAAGATATAGCAAGTAGGGTAGGCTTAAATCTACCTTTACTATCACTACATGACTAAGTTGTGACTTTATTTTCTGGACCTCAAAGGTTTTTGAAGGTAAAAGTGATATCAGCGGAGGCAGCTCTGTGAGCTAAAGCTATAGCTGCTTCAACTATGAGATGACCTAATGTTTACCCTAAGAAGGCAGGGAGGGATCACCCTTAGCTATGGTCTGACATCTACTAACACACCAGCAAGGTTTAATTTAGAACAGAGGCCACACCTCAGAGAATGAGAAACCTGAGGTCAATGAATGAGAGTCTGGAGTCTTGGAGGAGTTTGGGGTGAGAACAGATTCAAAAGACAGGGAATCTATGGTTGGAAAAGCAAGACAAGGGGACTGTTAGAGAAATAGACTTAAAAAAAAATTTCTCCCAACCAAGAAAACCTCTCCTCAAGAAGGGTAGTAGAGACAGAAAACAGTTTCTTATTGAATAAGCATAAAATGAGAATGTGGTGCACATCACAGGCTAAAAACTTGCAAAAACAGAACAAAATCTCACTCCTATGTAATGTAGAGGACGGACGGACTTTCCTCCTCTACCTTCCGAGGTTCAATGGCTGGGGCCTAAGAATCAAACTGATAAAAGACAGGTTAACAAGAGAAAAAGGTAATTACGTACACATGCATGGAGTTCACAAAGAAAAGTGTGACTCAAAGAGGGAGACAGAATTTAGGGTTCAAAATGAGTTACCCCAAGATGGGCTTCTGTGGTATGAGAATTGTTTTGAGCTAAAGGCAACTTTAGCTATAGACTCAAGAGAAACTTCCTCCCCTCCCTTAGCTACCTAAAAGAACTTGAATTAGGGGCCTTGCCCATAATAAGAGATTATCAGAGATAACCTCTTTTGACCTATCTGTAGGGCAAGGCAAACTTCTATTTACTAAACATGTGCTCTTATCCTGCAATGATGAAGCCCCCCTTACCTCCTCCCTAGCTCAGGATGTCTTCTATACCTAGATCCCCCTTTTTATCTCTGAACCTTTGGTGCATGTGGGGGTCTCTTGACTTTCCATGTATGTGGGGTTCCCATACATATGTATGTATTTTAAATTTGGTTATTTTCTTTTGCTAATCTGGTTTATGTCTGTTTGATTATTAGACCAGCCAAAAGAAACTTGAAGGTAGAGGAAAGTTTCATCTTCCTCATAATTGGCGCTGTGAGCAGGATAAACTCACTGGCTCGAGCCCCTTGCTTCTGCTGCAAACGAGATGATCCTGTAGTGTCTGACACAGGCTGGCAGAAGGCAATGGTTCTCACCATGTCAACACAGTCCCCGATCTCTGTCTGTAGAATCTGGTAGACGCGAAAGTGGTCAGAATCTTTTTCTCTCTTCTATATTTATACTGGTAGAGAATATATTTGTGAAACTGGTTTCCTGGGCTAGTGATTCTTAGTTATTTGGTATGAGTACTCAGAGGTATTGTTAATTCTGTTTTTCTCTATATATCTGGTGTTTCTCCTTTAATCTTGTTATGTATCCTGAGAACTTGGCCTTAAGACCAATGAGAATATTTTCTTTCTGGTCTCTACCATCTGGAAGGTGCACTTCCCAGGGTGCATCTGGTGGCCAGTCAATTCCACTGGAGTTCTGAGCCTTGGTTATTGATTGTAAATGGCTTATTGGTTTTCATTGTCTGGCCATGCCAATTCTCAGGGTAGTTTGTCATAGGGGCCCCAGTCCATAGGGATCTTTTTTGTCTCAATTTTTGTTGCTCGTTAGTACTGGAAAAATCCTATTCCAGTAGCACCTGTCTAGTGCCATGAATTAGCAGGTTTTTGGCTGGAGGAGTCTCACGTTTTTGTGGGAGACTGGAGTTATAACATTCTTAATGCCTGTGCAATAAAAGACTTTGCTTTCTCTATTTTCTTGCTTCCTCAGTTAAGCCATAAAAGGCTTATAGGTTTGAGTTGCTATAGATCCTACTACTGTGAAATCTGGCGTCACTCCAGCGGCATAGGGGAGGACAGTGGCGTTGTGTGTTGTCCCTCAGTTCTTCCCGGCTGACACAGCAAAGAATTACAGGTCTGCGAGATTGAGAAAAAGTAAAATTCATTGAAAGTACATTTTAGGAGACAGGCCACGCTAAAGAAGGCTGCAATCCTGTGGAATAAGGGAAGTGAAGAGATAAGACAGAGTATTCTCCAAGGGAGGAGGGGTTTTCAGCAAGGACAGCTGTAACCACACAGAAATGGGCCAAGATGGAAAGTCCGAGATGATCCGTATGTGAGGTTACCTTGCCTGACAGCTGGCTGCTATGTTAACACTTTATGTACTGCATATGTGCTTACCCAGAATTCAGTCTGTTATAATTAGATTCATGAACTTCCAGGCATAAACATAGTATTATGACAGTATAATGAGCAGTAAAGTGTAGGCAAATTAGAGTAGTACCTAGTATCTTCTGCGCAAGGGTGTGTGGTGGGGTTAAACAAGCTATAGATTATGGCCTTCCTGTCCTTTGTCTCTGAGAATGCAGGAGGGATTCTCTAACTACCAACAGGATGTTCTTTGGATGGTTTCTAGGCTGGGCCTCTATTCCTTTATTCTCTTGTCGCTCATGTCTGACTAGCTACCAAAACTATCAAGAACAGATAATGAATCTTTTTAATCAAAAAAATTTATAAATTGAAAAGAAATTTTTTTTTAGAACTCACAGAATGTTATAATGGTTTGCCATTCAGATTACCTTAATAAGATGGAAGGACAGAAAATAGAACCGTGGGCACTAGGCCCGCTGAATCCAAGGTCTGGCTGGTCCAAGATCTGGCTGTGATACAGGCTCTCGGCTAAGAATAGGACCCCAGATTAAAGTATTACATTAGTGTTGTAGGACACCTGCGCCTAAAATATGTAAACATAATTCAGTTTATTGCATCACGCATGTGTGGCTGAATGCCACTATTGTACTCTATGTGTGGAGCCATGTGGTCCCCTGGAGAGCAGAAAGAGAGCACAGGAAAGGGGAGCAGAAGTACACGCAATACCGCGCGCCCCGCACAATAAACCGCACTTCTCCCAATAGAACTGAGCTCCGCACAATAAAGTTGATGCTTCCTGTTTCATTCTCATGTCTGCCTCTTGTGCATTCTTCCAACTAGGTGTCTCACTATCGAACCTTCCCTTCACCATGAGCTTACTGCTGACACGTAGTGTAGCCAACAGGATCAGCTCGCCGCTGACACTTGGCGTAGTTGGTGGGACAAGGTATGTATGGCCCCCTAGCATTCCAGATGGTTTCTGGGTGGAGACACAGGTGGAGGACATGTGGCACCCCGCCTCCCAGTGGTAACCCATAGCCGCATATTTGGCTATGTGGACACCCACGGAGAATTGGGGATGGAGTGAAGTCATTACCAGAGGATGTCTGGAAAGCCCTGGAGATGCTGGAGCCGAATATCCCCACCACACACAGGGAGGCAGCGGGTCAGGTGGCCTGGATGTTCCTGGCTGTGCTGCGGTAGGCCAGCCTGGAGGTTCAGGATTGGGCTCAGCGGATGCAGCAGCTAAAATGCCAGGAAGAAGTGCTGGAAAAGCGGCTGGCGGCAGTGGAATGTCTGCTGCAGGGTCCTGACAGGTCGCTGCCATTGTCCTAGTCTGGGAGCCCACCAGCAGTACCGCAGCAGGTGCAGCTGGTGATATGACAGCAGGTCGAAGTAGAATAGTTGTTGGCCCCATGATCCAGTATACCCCCGTGGAACTCTGGGACCTGATGAAACAGGTACAGCAGAGAGCTGGGGAAATGGTTCCAGGGTGGGAGTTTTGGCTGTGGAATGATGAGGCCGAAGGGACTGAATTATCTCAGGAAGAGATGGCTCAGCTGGCCTTCATAATGGTGATACTGTCCCTCAGGCAGCGCCGCCAGAATGTGGCATGTATGGCATGGGATGTGGGGCGCAGATAATCACTTGATTAACTGGCTCATGTCCGCTGCACGGACAGTGTGGGCTGACCCCGGGGAGCTGCCAGAGACAGTGAACAGATGGACCACATACTTAGATCTGGTCCCGATAATTCAGGAAATGGGCATGCGACAGGTGATGTTTCGTGCCCAATATACAAGCCCCAATGAAGAGGCATTTACAACCTGTATGAAGGACTTGATTTTGATTTGTGGCCTGGCTGGCACTTTTGGTGCCATGGCGGCACTGCTGGCCCCTTACGTGGATAGGCGGATCCACGAGGTGACATCGCTATGGCTAGGTTGGGGGATATGGAAGTGAAACGCAAGGAGAGTTCCACCCAAGTGAACTCAGTATTGCCGGTCGCACTCCAGACCAGCCAATGCACGGACAGAGGTGTGGCCCAAAAGAGGGAGTGGAGCAGCACCCAGCCCCCTTGGCTGTGAGAATGAGCCACAAGCAAATGCGGTTTGATCTTCCCGCAGCAGAGGTCACTGCAGAAAAGATTGAGCAGCAACCTAATAAAGTGCTGCTGGTGCTGTGGAATCAGCTGCACCCTGACCAGCAATTCACTCCTATTTCCAAGAAAGCCACAATCCGTGAGGTGTGGCTGGCCAATTATCTCCCTGATTGGAGATCAGGCCAGGGCACCCGTTTGGCAAGGGATCCGGCTGATCTGTGGCCAGTGAAGAAGCCTGACGGCTCCTGGAGCATGACCATTGACTATTGGGAGCCGAATAAGGTTACGCTGCCCCTGCATGCCGCCATACCGAATGTCACGTACATCATGGACCGGTTGTCACGTGAACTTGGACAATACCATTATGTGGTGGCCTTAGCAAATGCCTTTCTTTAGCCCTAATCTGTGCCATGGTCTCATGGCTCAAGAGTTACCACGTGGAAACGACCATCCGTAGTGCACTTGTATCATTGCATTGATGGTGTTAATGCTAACCTCTGATTCTCTTGCAGGACTGGAAGCAGTGGTGACCAGCCTGCGAGGGGCTCTCGCAGACTGGAATTGGGCAGTCAATGAGGATAAGGTCCAGGGACCTGGATTCTGTTAGATTCTTGGAAGTTGTCTGGTTGGGTAAGACAAAAGTAATGCTGGAGGCAGTGATTGATAAGATATAGGCATATCCCCGACCTGAGACTGTGAAGCAGCTCCAATCCTATTTGAGACTCCTGGGGTTTTGACTCCTGCATCGTCTAGTGCGACAGGGTGTACAGTGAGATTGGACTCCCAAGATAGAAGATGCCTTTAAGGCTACAAAGCAAGCTGTAGCAAAAGCCCAAACTCTACGCATGGTAGATCCAGCCCTCCCATTCCTGCTTACGATGCAGGTGGATAATACAAGATTTGAATGGGGCTTGTGGCAGAAGCATGGGTCCCAGAAGGCACTGATAGGCCTCTGGTCCCTTGTGGAAAAGCACGGAAGCATGGCATTCTCTGATAGAGAAACAACAGGCTGCCATATGCAACCCTGTTGGCCAGTGAGGCCATCACTGGCCCTACTTTCCATAATGGTGCAGTCCACGTAACCTGTGGAGGGGTGGCTGCGATCTCAAGGAAGACTCCTTGTACAGGAATTGCACAGACCCCAATGCTGACGAAATGGGGAGCTTACTTGGAGCAGCAGGCGCAGTCCTGTGAGCCTCCTGTCCGGTCGACTGCACCCCCTATTGGGATGAGTGCAGTTCCAAAAAGAGCTCCTGGCAGAGCCTGCTGAGATGGGAGACATATCAAGTCCCTATAGAGAGGGTCAGACTCCCATCCCTGAGGATGCCTGGTACACAGACAGCTTATACTTTGGAACAAGTAGCGAAATGATGGGGGCTATGGTTGATGCAGGTACGAGCACAAGTTGCTGTGTCACAATGTCCCTGGTGTGCTGAGCAGCACCCAGAGAGACAGCATGTAAAGAGTACCATGGGGGTGATGCCCCATGGGGCTAAGCCACTCCAAGAATGGCAAGTGGATTGTAGGCCCAATGTAGCGCCCTTCAGGCCAGATCCTGTGCCGTGACCCTGTAGGGATGGAGTGTGGGCACCAGGGCCGGCTGAATCCAAGGTCTGGCTGTGATCTAGGCTCTTGGCTAGGAATAGAACCCCAGATTAGAATGTTACATTAGTGTTATAGGGTGCCTGCGCCTAAAATATGTAAACATAATTCAGCTTATTGCATCATGCATGTGTGGCTGAATGCCACTATTGTACTCTGCTATGTGTGGAGCCATGCAGTCCCCTGGAGAGCAGAAGGAGAGCACAGAAAGGGGAGCAAAAGAAGTGCATGCAATACCGTGCTCCCAATAGACTGCACTTCTAGAAATAGAACTGCGCTCACACAATAAAGTTGGTGCCTGCCGTTTCATTCTCATGCGTAAGAATGCCTCTTGTGCATTCTTCTAACTGGGTGTCTCACCATCTAACCTTCCCTTCACGATGAGCTTACTGCTGACACGTGGCGTAGTCGACAGGATCAGCTCGCCACTGACAAGAACAAAAGTCAAAATCCACTCAGATCCCTTCCTATTTGCCTTCAGATACTGTAAAGACTAGGACATTGGGAATTCAATTGCACTTAAGAAAAAACTAAAGAAAGAGAATGGTAAATCTTACTAAAAGACGACCTAAAATGTTCAAGTCCTAAGACTTTGGCTTGGTAATTGTCAAGTTGGAAGCTCCAAAATATTGCCAGAGAGAAACGTGAGCTAAACTTCATTTACAGATGGGGTCCTACCCAACTTCTGCCAGCTCTCAAGGAAATTGTGATCTAAAATTACAATGGCTATTATGAGGAATATGCCAATTATAAAAAAAAAAAAGAATGGGATAATAAAACAGACATTGATGAAGTTAGAACAAAGATTTAGTACAGCACTACCAAAGGCCAAAGTGACCGACCCCCTGTCATTCTCCCAGTATTAAAGGGCCTCAACAAGTCTGCTCTATTTACCCCAGCATGAAGAAATGTAAGTCTGGAAGGAAGAAATTACAATGAGGAAACTGATCAGCAATTGCTTGGGGCATAAATAGTTAAATCTAGTTAAAGATTGATAACAGGCCAGGGTCCCTTGGCTTGACCCCTTGCTGAGAGCACAAAGCCTTTTACTCAAGAGTGGGTAAAATGGTCAAGAGATAGAAAAAAGTAATTTCCAGGACTCCTTGATATGGAAATTCATAAACTATGGTCATACAAAGACCCCCCGGCCCCCAACTTTAGGACGTAGAGAATTAAGATGGTCCAGACTGGACCCCTGACAGTCCTATATTTAGTGGGTCCTCTGTCCAACACAGGGTCCATTGCTCTGATGTCTGTGGTGGATGAGCAGCTTTGATCTTGGTATGGTGAATCCAATGACGGCGTCCAGCTACCTTGACCATGGTGGGTGTCGTGAGGATAACAGGGAAAGGTCCGTCCCAGCGGTGCTCAAGAGAAGCAGGCTGTACCTTTTTCACCCAGATCCAATCGCCTGGAGCGTGGTTGTGTGGCTGGACTGGATGCTGAGCGGTTGTTCTGGTGACAGAGACCAGTTGGTGGGTCTCCTGCCGTGCGAGATGGAGGGCCTACAAAGACTTAAGCAGTGAAAAATTATGAACTTCTGTTAGCTTTCCTTCCCCTAACTTGGGGAGGAAGAGGTGGAGGTCTTCCAAACATTATTTCATAAGGCGTGATGCCCTTACAATAGGGTGTGCACCGTGCCCTTAACAGGGCAAAGGGGAGGAGACTCACCCAGTTTTCACCAGTTTCCAGCTTGAACTTAGGGTTTCTTTCAAGGTTCTATTCATTCTTTCTAATTGCCCTGAACTCTGAGGTCTATAAATGCAATGCAATTTCCAGTTGATCCCTAACAACTTTGCTAGAAATTGGCTGGTCTGGGCGATGAACGCCGGGCCATTGTCAGACCCTAGTGTTATGGGCAGGCCAAATCGAGGCACTATTTCTGAGACTAATTTCTTTGTTACTACCTGAGCGGTCTCCTGCTTAGTGGGGAAGGCTTCAGTCCATCCTGAGAAAGGGTCAATGAACACAAGCAAGTACTTGAATCCAAAGGTTTCCGGCTGACTTCAGTGAAATCCAACTCCCAATGTTCCCTTGGTGCCTGATCATGAAGTCTCGTCCCTTGTCATATTTCCTTGGAGGGCCCTGGATTCACTTGTGTGCAGATGTGGCACTGGGCTGATACCTGCTTGGCCATTTGTTGCAGCCCCGGAATGTAATAGTCTCTTTTCAACAGTTCAATTAACTTGGTTCCTCTCAAGTGAGTGCTCTGGTGAACTTGGGTTATAAGGTCTTGGCTCAAGGCCTCAGGTACTACAATGCGGACGTCCGGGAGCCTAACCCACCCAGTAGATTCCTCTTTGCTTCCCAGCTTGTTGCATAGTTCAGCTTCCCCTGAAGTGTAGGTAGGGGTGTCCATTAGCACCCTGGGCGGTAGGGTCAGCAGAATGTCAATTGGTCCCACTGGTTTTCGGGCAGCCTCCTTTGCTGTTTGATCAGCGAAGGAGTTGCATTGTGCTACCTCTGAGCCCGAATTCTGGCGCCCTGGGCAATGGATGATTGCCACTTTCTTTGGCAGCCAAATTGCCTCTATAAGGGCTAGTATTTCTTTCTTATTAATTTCTTTTCCTCCCGAGGTCAGTAGCTCCCTTTCCTTATATAACGGCCGATGTACATGTGCCGTGGCAAAGGCATACCTGCTGTCTGTGTAGATGTTAATAGTCTTGTTTTCATCCCACCACAGAGCTTGAGTCACTGCTACTAGTTCAGCCCGCTGAGAAGAAGTTCCATGGCTTAGGGCTTGTGCCCAGATGACAGTTTCAGAGGTAACCATTGCAGCCCCCGGCATACCTGACTCCTTCTGAGACGAAGCTACTTCCATCCATATATAGAGTAGCATCCAGATTTGGCCATGGGCTGTCTGTCAGGTCTGGTCTGGTGCAGGTGACATTCTCTAAGACCTCAAGGCAGTCATGCAGGGGTTGGTGAGAGTCATCGTCAAGCAGTAAGGTCACATTGGTCCTTCTCTAACCCGACTCTCCTGGGTCCATTGTTCGCCCTGGGTGCCTGTTCTCAGCCTCTGCCTTTTCCTGGTGGTCCCTTTGACTGGGCTCCTTGCATGGTTGCAAGCAGGACCTTGGTCATCTTCTTAGTCTGTGCTATATCTACCTCATCTCTATTGTTGAATACTCGTTGGGCTATCTCGACCACCTCAGACAGGTTCTTTCCTTCAAACCCTTCCTCTGCAGTTTCCTTCTAATATCTGGGGCCGACTGACTGACAAAGGCTAAATTCACAGCCCTCCTATTATTAGGGTCCTCCGGGTCAATAGGGGTATACAACCGGTACGACTCTAAGAGTCGTTCCAGGAATGTCGCCGGTGATTCATCCTTAGTTTGGAAGATCTCGCTTACCTTAGATAAGTTAGTGGGTCGTCCGGCGGCAGACCGGAGGCCCCGGAGGCCCTGGCGATACCGTTAAAGAGCCTCTTTACCTTGGTCAGGGCTGGGGTTCCAAGGCGGACAGGTGTTCGGGAGAACATGTTAAACGCGGGTCAGATTGGTGGAAGGCTGCCCGTTGGGCTCTAATATCGCTATTGCAGACTTCCTCAGGATCCGCTCCCATTCCTCTGAGGTAAACAGGACTTGGAAGAGTTGCTGACAATCATCCCAGGTCAGCTGGTGGGTAAAGAAAATAGTCTCTAGGAGAGAGGCTAAACCCTGGGGTTTCTCTGAGAACGAGGGGTTCTGGTGTTTCCAATTGTACAGATCACTGGTGGAGAAAGGGACATAGACCATGAATGGCCTCTGGGTTTCTCCCCCAACTGGAGTGGGGCCAGGACTGCTGACTGGTTCGATGATCAGGGTCTTGTGGGCCGATACAAAACCCCAGTGCGGGTGTGGGGAGGACTCGAGGGGTTCTGCCTCCCTCTTAGATGGAGACAGGAATGGGTCACGAGGGGAGTAAAGGGGAGGATTAGTGATCTCGGGGTCCTCAGGGGGTGCCTGTAAGACAGAGTAAAGAGAGTTAGGTGTCTGTCCAGACGGTTTCTCTTTTGGCCCCTTTGATGTGGAGAGAAGGACAGACTTGGGAGTCGCCTTTGACCCTTGGCCGCAGCAGCAGTCCTTCAAGTACTTGAGGGCATCAGAAACAATATCAATCCACACATTGATATATGGAGCCTGATCAGGGTGGCCAGGATTTCTGTAGATAATACCCCGCACCTGAAAGGCTGTTTGCAGTTCGAGTGACCCCTCTGATGGCCACCCTGTTCCAAATGTGGGCCAATCTAACTGGCAGAACCTCTGAAGGTCAAAGAGAGTGACACTAGCTCTGTAGGCTTGGGCTCATCTCCTGAAATCCTTAAAATGGTTAAGGAGGCACTGAAGGGGGGTAGTACGATTTGAGGAAGAAGCCTGACCCATGTTAGTAAGAACAGGCAAGATCCCCACAAAAGCCAAATAAGCCAGGGCTAGGACCAGCCCCTGACCTAGCGTCCAGTAGGATGAGGCCACAGAGGCCAGACCTAAGGAAAGAATTAAAATACCACACATCGATACATGGAGTAAGCTCATGAAGACCAAGGCAATAGGAGGGTAACAGTACCTTCGACCAGTCCAGACAGACACAATACAGACAGACAAGACAAACTACAGGTAGCACAAAATGCTAGCGTACCCAAAAACCTGAATACCTAAAGTCAAGTCTGACGTCTCAGACCTTGACCAAACTAGGGAAGTATTGCTGTGTCCAGCCTTCCACTAGTGTTCTTTAGGGCTCCCTGACGGACAGATCCAAGTACAATCTGACTCACCAGTGAAGCTGCTCCAGATGGCTCGTGCCCAATTGTTACAGAATTGAACCTTTTGTCCATCTGCCCTCCTGGGCGAGTCCGCTTGGCGTCCGAGGCTGAGGAACGTCTCTCAGTGGGGCAGGTCCTCGCCCAAGGTGGCCGGGGTAGCGGGTCTTAGGAGATCTCCCCATCTGGAGAGATCTCGCTGGGGCCTCCAAATGTTGTGGCACGATCAATTCTAAGACCCACAGAGCCAATTGAGATGAATTATGAGCCTCTATTAGCCGGCCGGCGACTGACTCTCTACCACGCAGGGCTCTAGATCAGCCCCCGAGCTCCCAAAAGAGGCAGTTTATAAAGCCTAGAACCACACCCTGGTTTAACATCAAACAAGCAAACAGATTACAGAAGCAGAAGTTGGCCGTTAGCATATCTTTGCCCAGAACCACACCCTTAACACTGGGAAGTAAGATCTCAAATGCTCCAGAGAATAACAGTTTTTGCAGCTTTTATGTATTTGAAATTAAGAAGAGAACCTAAGAAAGATTACTTGAAGGGAGGAGAAAGCAAGGTTAGGATTAGATTATAGGGTAGTTAACAAGATTATGTGCTCTCTTGAGGGTGGTTATTTCAAAGGTGTGTTAACCTAGATTCACAGAAACAATGGACAGGGCTTGCTTAAGGCAAAGATAAACCTAAAAAAAGTTATATTCCTGGAGCATGACTACCCACCAAACATACCCAGTTAGGAACTTATGGTAGGATCACCTTGTGAGGTTACATAGAAACCCTTTTTTTTTTTTTTTTGTCCACACTGGGGAACTAGGACATGAAGTCTGTAAACACTTTCTTTTGGCTATCAGAGGGAAAGACCTTTGAGCACTCTTGGGTCCATGGAAATGTTTAATACTGCCAGAAATATTTGCTGTCTGTCCCAGATGAAATCTGACAAGATATTAACAGGATTTAATAATTTTTTGACCAAAAATTTGGCCAAATTTGAAAATAATGTCAAATTCTTCTAACAAATGTACCTAGAAAGAATGAAACATTCCAACAATGAGTGGATGGTTTGTCAGTCCGTCCTTTGCCACCATTTAGGTGGCAACCCAATTCTTCAGGTATTAAAAACATCTGTCCTTCTTTTACAAATCAAGTCCTAATAGGACCAGAAGTATGGCTCTAGAAACAATTCAAAGCCCACCAATTCTTTTTACCTTTCCCTAACCTCCCTATTCATTTCAAAAGGCTTAAAAATATTTCCTTTAGGAAACCAAAGTCCTTCTAGGAGGAGCTTGCATTTCTTTCCCAGTTTCTTTGGAAAATAAATACCTGGTCATCTCCAAGAACTCTTATCTGGGCCATCTTTTAAAGTGTAAATTTCAGAAAGTTAATTCTTATTAAAAAAAAACATTTGAGCAGGTCAGTTGAACTTATTCCAACTGTTCTTTTCTAAACTAGTGAGCTTTGAATTATGGTGCCTGTCTCATGGCTAAAGATCTCTGTGTCTGTCTCTATATTCAAGTGTTTCATGTGATATTTTATACCTCTGGATAACATTTTTAATTTATATAAAAAAGAAGGAGATATTAAACTGGTTTAAATAAACAAGCACTTATATGAGAGTTCTCAAAAATATAACAGAAACTAACCCAAATGCTTTTCAGAATCACGTTATCTGGGAAAATATTTGATATTAAAACTGGTTTGAGTTAAATAGGCATGTTATTAGAGTCATCAGCATTAAGCATAATACTTTTATTCTATCAGGGTTTATTAGTCAAATAAATACATGTTATCTGTGTTGCACAATTTGTCAGCAAGAAAAATAACTTAATGTGATGGAATTTTATAAGTTATTTAAACTTAATTGTTAGGATCGAGTAAATTAAATAAATAAAAATAGGATAAAAAGTTTCTTTTTAGGTGAACTCTTTAGCAATAATTATATTGTATGTGTACTTAAAAATGGTTTCTTAAATCTATTTGGTAATTTAAAACTTTAAAGTTTGCTAGCTAAACTAAATGATGAATATTCATCGAATGTCTAGACCATTTCCAAATAACAAAATAATGGAACATTAATTAATGAACATAGGTTTATCTACTTTTTGCTTCTTATTATAGAGAAACTAAAGATATTTGGGTCTATTAGTAAACATGCTTTATGACATATTAAAAAAATTTTTGTGCTATTAGGAAATATATATTTGTAGAAATTAAAAAATGTGTTTATAAATGTATCTAAAAGGATGCTGATGTAACAGGCAATTCACAATTGCTTCTTAATTTTCACTAGAAATTAAAGTTCTTAAGGGCTAAGAATTCTAATGTCTAATTAAAGCTACAAAAATTAATAGTAACAGGGAAAACACTGTATATAAGAAAAATAGGATATGTTTGGCTTTTAAAAAGTTCTGAGATATGGAGATGTGTTTTTGTTAAAGAAAATAAAGTAATCTTGGCCTGATTTTTCTGAATGGGTGATAGAATAGAGTGTGTACTAAAAGAGACACAGAAAGTTGTAAAAAGTTTATGGAAAGGAATTTTGAGAAAGAAAATTTTATGTGTGGTCAAGCTGAATAAAACTGAAATAAATTAATCAAATAAGTTAATTTAAATATTAAAAGTAAGCTGATGCAAAATTAGAGTTTAGTTTTTTTCTCTCTGCTAAAATAAGTAAAATTTTCTCGGACTATTGGTCAGTTACTGATATTGTTAAATAGTCTTCTGCCTGGAAAGCAAAGATTCTGTTTTTTATGAAAATAACTTTCTGTTTTATAGTGTCTTGATCAGCTCATTGATTACTTAAGGAAACTGAATCCCCTTAATAATAAAAACTAAGTTTTGCTAACAATTATGTAAATGTATTTGTCTTTGAAATTTTTTGTCACTTTGGTTAAATGGATAATTAATATCGTTTCATAATGACTTATCCTATTTAATCAAATGTCCAAACCTTTTGATATATTTTGTCAAATTTTCCAAAATTCAAATTATAAATAGAATCTGGACCCAGTAACATAACCTTGTAAATCTTCGCTTCTTTAAAATGATTTTTTCTCTTCTCTTTCTTTTTGATTCAAACTGGCCTTGGGCTCTCTTGCTTCTTTTCTTCCTTATCCTTCTTCGTACTGCATAGACCACTCCCTTAGTCATTAAGCACTTAGATCAGTATCAAACAGTCTTAGGAACAAAACCTCAGGTCTGTTGACCACAGAAAGAGTTTCAGTCAACTAAAGATAATATCTTTCAGCTCCATATCCATGAAGGTGGAGACCCTACCAGCATCCCCTTGAAACCAGGCAGAATGATGCTATAATTGATATCGGGACCTGATGCAAAGATCAACTGCCTCCTACCCTAGCCCCAACCAATCAGTAAAGCCCACGACCCTAACTCCCTTAGCTACTAAGAATTTTCCCTTATATAACTTATCCCCTAGGGGCCATTGGAAAGTCAGGTCTTTGAGTCCTAGTTCACCTGTATCTCCAGGCTTGGCACTATTTCCTTAAACAAAACTTCTACTTTCTTTGCTGCAAACTGTCTTTTGGCTTTGATGCATGCAGGAAAAATGAACCCCTTGAGTTCAGTAACAGGAAGAATTTTGAGGTATTCCAGAAGGGACCCCAAACACCTCAAAAGATTTGTTTTCTTTCTTCATAAAAGAGAAAATTTAAACTAATTAGGCTTATTTGGTATGTTAAATTGCATGGCAGTCATTGTAAAATAAGTGATGATAAACTTCTAGAGTATATTCTATGAGTAAACAATAGCTGTAAATTAAATGAAGTTGTAGCTATGGGAAAGCCAAGACAGCTGATTGTTCCTTCTAGGCTCCCTGGCACACCTCCACCCCTTTTTTTCTCCCGGTTTTGCATTTCTTCATCTACTATAAAACATTTAAGCTGGACTTTGTTCAACTGCCACTTAGTCTGGGTTATCACTATGTTCTTGTTGTATACATGTTTTGTGGATAAGTTGAAGTTTTCCCCTACCACAAGGCTGATGCCTTCACAGTGGCAAAGAAACTATTAGAAAATGTGTTTCCCACTTGGGATATACCTTCCACAATCTCTACTGATCAAGGAAACCACTCACTGAGCAAATCATATGAACTTTGAGGGAAAGCCTTGCAAACTTCCTAGAATCATCACCAACCCTATCACTCTATTATCAGGAAAGATCAAGAGAGCTAATGGAAAAACTATGTTCAAGCAGAATGAGTTTAATCACACAGGACTGACTGAAGTGATAAGAATGATTACATTTTTTATGACTTTTTGAAACATTACTAGTTCTTTAATTTTTTTTCAGATAAAAGGAAAAAAGAATTCTCTAAAGTTAGCTATGACTTAGAGTAATTTGGTAAATTATACCTTTGTAAGAAGAATTGAAACATTGTCTTTTTCTCCCTACTGTATTCCTCTAGAATTCGGAAACTCACAGTGAGTGTTCTCATTTTCATGGCAATATTGTTATTTGCATAAGTTCAATAAGAATCTGTTCTTATAACAAGGCACAATTGGAAACTAGTTCCAAGGCTTTGACTAGAATGTCATACTTGAGAGAGACATGCATAGACTCAGATATGACCAGGCAATCCTAACTATTAAGATTATAGGAGCCAATAAAAATTTTTGGGAATAGTGGCCTGGTACCTTGCTTACAGAGTTCCCAGCAGCCTTACCAGGTGAGTAAAGAATGCCATTTCTTGTTAGATGCAGGAATCAGAATATTTTGATAAGAGAGGAACTCACCCAAATCTACAGGTATTGCAGGCAATGTCTAATGGCAAGTCCTTGTCTTGGCTTTTCTGGTCTCAAAAGGACTTTTAAAGTTCAGTTTTAAGATTTCTTATGAAAAATTCCAGCAAAGCAGATTTAAAAGAGCCTATGTGGTTAATTACTATTCTTGCTAGGCTTATATAAATAATTGGCCAAGTTTATTGAAACTAGGCTTATTTTGCAAGCAAATTAGTCTTAATTTGGCTTTCTTCGGTTTCAAAAGGGGAGAGGTAATTTTAGAGAGAAAAATTGTTTTAATAGAAACTATTATATACCTTTGTGGATATTAGATTCTAATGCTGTTCATTGTCTTTTGAGATTTGTTTGTTTGTTTTCTACCTATAAACTGGACTGGATTCTGAATTTTTCTAGTTTTCTTAAATATTTGGCTGCAGTGCTCTGAACCAACATTTCTATTTTCCCATCCTTGAAATCATGGAGAACTAAAACTGCCCTTTTCAAAGGCTATGCAAACTAACATTGGATACTTTGATGTAGACTTCAGAAATCACTATGACAGCTCATACATGGACAGTCATTGTGTCTTTTGCAGAAAGATCACCAGAAACATTCAAACTCAAGCCAGAAGAATTTTTCAGACTATAACTTTCTGCCTTCACTCTATCTGAAGATGATATAAGATAGACATCTAGAAATCTTGAGTGCCTGACTTCAGAACTCAGAAACTGGGATTATAGTCTGCTCTAATCATTAACCTTGTTTTTCTTTTGTTTTTATAGAGATGCTTTTTATTAAACACCTGATTGCTTCCACTATAGACTTAACTTTGGGAGCCCACTGGCATCACTACCTCCTGAAGTGAGACATAGCCGTTTAACCGAACTGAGCTTTTCTTAAAGACTGAAACTGATTTAATGAAATATAGAATAATCTATAAATACAAATTCTAGAATGTGAAACTTCCAGGGAAATTTCAGAGGAGGGAACTGTGGGGGTTCAGAATAAGTTACCCCCAAATGGGCCTATGTGATATGAGAATTGTTTTGAGTTAAAGGCAACTTTAGCTGTGGGCTCAAGAGAAAATTTTGCACCCCTTGCCCCCACCCCAAACTACCTAGAATAACTTGAATTAGGGGCCTTGCTCATAATAAGAGATTAATAAGATAACCTTTTTTAAACCTATTTATAGGGTAAGGCAAACTTCTGCTTACAAAATATCTGTTCTTACCATCCTGCAAAGACCCCTTGAAACCTCCAAGGCACCTTACCTCACCCCTAGCTCAAGATGTCTTATATATCTAGATCTCCCTTTCTATCTCTGAACCTCTCACACACATGGGGTCTCTTACTCTCCACGTATGTGGGGTTACCATACATATGTATGTATTAAATTTCGTTATTTTCTCTTGCTAATCTGCCTCATGTCTGTTTGATTATTAGACCAGTCGAAAGAACCTTAAGGGTAAAAGAAAGTGTCTTCCTTTCCACAATACCATCTTAGGCTATAGACAAAGGAAAAGCAGGTAAAGGTTGGAAGGGAAATAAATTTTGATCAGTAAAAGTATTGGTAAACAAGGTTTGTTTAATAAGGTGTGTTATGCAGATTTAAGTCAATGCTTTCTCATTTGATAAGAGCTGTTTTAAGAGTCTTCTGTTACTGCTACTGGAGAGGGAGACACTTCTACAAATGGAAATTTTCTTTGTCAGTATACATTTCCTTGACAAAAGGGAAACTTAAACTCTATGTTTACAGCTTTCCCTGCATCAGCTGTTTCTTAATGGCCTTCATCCAAGATAAAACATATTCCAAAGGGCTATATTTTGGGCTAACATATTCTGGTCCCCTTCAATAGCCAAGCAGATACAACCCATTACATACATGTCCATTGTTTATTCATCAAGATAAACAAGAGCTAGTCTTCAAGTAACTGGGAGGATGGTCTGCATTAGCTTTTTGTTTTTTCCAGAGGAAAAATTCTCATAATTTAAGACAGGAGGTAGTATTGTAAATGGGAGCAAGGTACCCATCACAGTTAGACTCCTACCTTACCATAGGAACTGGGAGAGAGGGGACATCATCTCTCTTGATGTTTGCATTTCAAAGGTAGCTCCCAGGTCCTTGAGGAAACAGTTGTGAGACTGGCAAAATATTTATTTAGTTATTTTAAAAAAATTATATATATTTGAAAAAGACAGAAGAAGAAATTCTGAAAGAAAAGGAAGTGGGAGAAGTCTCTTTCCTTATTTTCAACAGAGTGAATTAAGGTATGTATGCCTCTTTTTTAATTTATATTTACCCTTTCAAGACAAATAGGCTCAAAAGTAGCTGGATCCCCATGGGAAAAGCACTCACCTCACATCAGGTCTATTCATATCCCACTCTACCTTGTTCTGGGTAAGTGGACAATTCTACTTTCCTTTCTGAGTTGGTTTCCTCATCATCGAACTGAGGGTTATAATTGCTACCTCATAAGACTATGAGAAATAAATGAGTTAAAATTTTAAAGTTACCTGGAACACATTGGGCACTTTGAAATATTAATCTTTAAAATTAAAGTATAATATCATGAGAGTTGGAATAGTAGGATAAAGAATAGTACATCAAATTCTAAAACACTGAAACTGGAGGATTCCTTTAACTCGAGCATGAGAGCATGATACGATTATGGGGCAGATTAGAGGAGAACGCTCCTCTGAGCAACTGGGAAAGCATTAAGCTTATTTCCCGAAGAGGTGTCTGAAAATATAAATAGGTTAGGGAAGGGTTTAGGATATTCACAAATGCAAACTCTAAACAGGCTGTTAGGGAAGTGGCAGGTGTTGAGGCAAGACCCTAACTCTGAGGTTGATGGCTTCTAGGGTAAAGCCTTTTCCATAAAGTGCTCTTGGTAATGTAGGGAGGAGGCAAGAGAACTAAAAGTTAAATCAAGCTGTATTCAGAGACTGCAACATGTTGATCAACCCTACGGTCTTATGGTGGTAGTGGAGGCCGAGCTAACCGTTTCCTATAACGATTAAAGGTTGTTCTCTTCCCTTCCTATAATAGGTAAGGGACTTTTCAGTGTCCAGCTGACACAGACCACTAGTGGCACAGACACTAGCCCTGGTCAGTCACTTCCCTTACGGCTCACCATCCAATCAAAATACACTTTCCTTATATAGAAAGAACATGCAAATCTGTAACAAGATACACTTTCCTTATATAGAAAGAACATACAAGTCTGTAACTATAAGATGTGTATAAATGGGAAAGCCCCGTTGCTATTGAGGCTCAGACTTTGGATGTGAATCTGCTGAGCTGGCACTGGCACCAATAAACTTTGCTTCCTGCATATTGCCTCGGTTTCCCATATTTCTGTCCATGTATCCTGCAACATTTCTGGGGACTCATCCAGGAGTGAGATGGCAAGTTTTAGCTTCCCTTGTCGTCGAGGTTTGGCTCTCGGGAAGCTGGGAGAAGCAGACTCCACCTGGTGCCAGTGAACCTGTTGTTTGTAGGGAAAAATGACTCTTCCAGCGGACAGGGGCAGCAGCTCCAAGAGCACAATGGAACCCAGTGAAGCACAGGATCCAGTGCAGGAGCACTGTCCGACAGACTGGTGAGGACCCGGGTCCAGGTATTTGACCTGCCCCTAAAGAGGCAGAAGGGGAGTCTGATCAACTCCCGAATAGTCTCTGGAGGGAGAAGAGACCGTGATCTCTCAGGTTTATTTTGGGGAGAGGGTAGTGTTTGAATAATGAGTGCCTGAGTATGAATGAGACAGGGCCTTGCTGTGAAGTGAGGGTTGAACCTTTATCTGTGGTTCCGCGGTGAACTTCGTATGGCTTAGGGTGGTATCACTGGATATCTGTGAGGAGTCTACTCCAGTGATCCAAGTCAGGGTTTTATACTGACCCACCAATTGCTAAGAGACGCCTGAAATATCCCTATAAGGGGAGCAGCTGGAGATGGGCGAAGTGAATCCCTGAGCATGTGTGCATCACTGTCACATGGGTGAAATAGACAAGAGAGTAAGCAAACCTCCTTAGGATGTATGATAAAGAATTTTAAGGAGGGCTTTTCAGGAGATTATGGTGTGAAGCTCACCCCCCAGAAACTTCATACTTTTTGTAAGATAGACTGACCCTCATTTGATGTGGGGTGGCCATCAGAAGGGTCCCTGGACAAGGCATTCATGGCCAAGGTCTATCAGGTCATTGTAGGGAATTCCGGTCATCTAGACCAGTTCCCCTATGTTGATAGTTGGCAAGATGTGGTCCTGACCCGACCCCCTTGGTTGAGAGCCTATCTAGAAGAGAATTGCAGAGTAACGTTGGCCCGGGCCGCTGCAACCTCCAAATGCCGACCTAATGAAAAGAAACCATTCTTGCCAAGCGAGCCAGAGGATACCCACCGTCACATGCTCCCATTTATTCACCCCTGCCAAGGGCCTCAGAGCAGCCGACTGCGCCCCCGAGATCCTTGTCCCCAAGTCTTCATGAAAACAGCCTGGAATCCACTGACACTCCATCCTCATTGACCTCTGTAGATTCTCTGCCACCTCCTGTCCTGATCCCCTATGGCCCGACCGGATCCCAAGCAAAAGCAGCAGTCTCTAGAGGAGAAGCCCTCCGATCACCCGCTGCATGAAACACAGGGCCCCATACACTATGACCAGGATGGCCGACGATCCAGATGCATAAGTCCACTTGGGCTGATTGCTGCCAGCAACTCCTGACCCTCAATACAGAGGAACTGGAGAGTCACCCAGGCTGCTTCCCCAAGGAGGACTCCCAATGGGACCCCAACGAGGACTCCAGATGCTTAAGCACTATCAGGAGGCCCTCCTAGGCAGTCTAAAAGAAGGCGGTCTAAAAGAAGAAAGCCATAAATATGAGTAGGACCTTGGAGGTACTCCAGGGACCCAAGGAAAGCCCAAGCCAATTCTATGAGAGGATGTGTGAGGCATTTCGCCTTCAAGCTCCCCTTTGACCCAGAGGCAGCTGAAAAACAGGGGATAGTTAATGCAGCTTTTGTTGGTCAGGCCCAGGGGGACATCTGGTGCAAATTGCAAAAATTGGAAGGCTTTGCTGGTATGAATGCCAGTCAATTGTTAGAGGTGGCAACGAAAGTGTTCGTCAACCGAGACCAAGAAGCCCGACGGGAGGCAGACAGAACAATCAGAACACTCCTGGAAAGGTGCTCCGATGGGCCTGGGACAAGGCCAGAGAAGAAGGCAACTGGAAGAACCACCTCACTCAGAAATGAGGTTGGGGCAGGACCAATGCGCTCATTGCCACCAAAAGGGTCACTGGAGAAACGAGTGTCCACAATGATTGGGCAGTTACCAGACCACTCCAGGCCCAAGAGGAAGAAGCCAAGTGTTCCAAGGACAGTACCAGTTGACACAGCTACCACCTGAGGCTCCGAAAGACGATTTTGTCATCCTGGCTGCTCTAGGAGACTATGGAAAAGAGTAGGCCAGACCAGGCTCCATTCTGTTAGGCCTCCAGTTGCCTATGGTCCGAATGACTGTAGGGGGCTGACCAATTGACTTCATGGTAGATACGGGGGCAGAACATTCTGTGGTAACTCAACCTATAGGCCCCCTTTCACAGAGACAGGCCGCCATTGTTGGGGCTACAAGTAGCTGGACTCGTCGCCCTTTCCTACTGCCCTGATGATGTTGTTCTCTGTCTTGGAGAAACCCATGTATGAGGCCACAAAGGCGGGGGGATGAGGGGGTGGAGGGGCAGCGAATGAGAGCTCTTAGTGTGGAAACAAGCACAACAAAAGGCTTTTGAAGGTATTAAATTGTTATGGAAATTGCATACCGCCTATCGACCACAGAGTTCAGGACAGGTGGAATGCATGAACAGGACTCAGTTGAGAAAACTATGTCAGGAGATTCATCTACGTTGGGATGAAGTCCTCCCCATGGCACTATTAAGAATCAGGTTGGCCCCAACCAAGAAGACTGGATTCTCTCCTTACACGATCTTGTAAGGGCGACCACTCCCATTCATATGAAGAAATAGGCGAATTGACTGAGACAGCAGTTATAAACCTTGGTACTACTTTGCAGGCTCTCAACCACTAGGCTAGGGAAAGGCTGCCTATTAGTCTGACTACTGAGGCCTATTCATTTAGGCCAGGAGATTTGGTGTGGGTCAAAGAGTGGAATGTCCGACCCTTAAAGCCTCTTTGGAGGGGCCCATTCCCTGTTATCTTGTCCAACCCCACTGCAGTAAAGGTTGCCGAGATAATGCCTTGGATTCACCATAGCAGGCTTAAAGCAGTGGCCACAGACTGGGAGTGCATTTCAGACTCCACAGAGCCCCTCAGACTAACCCTCCGAAAGAAGACATTGACTGGACTTGCAGATTGAAAGAAAATCAGCCCCACTTTGGTCACACCAGAAGTTGACCAATCCACGCACGGCAGAAGCCTCAGGATGGCAACACCCCACCATGATGGCCAACATACCCGAAAGGACTCTGTTAGTGACCCCTGAGACTATAAATGTAAAGAGAGAATCAGGATAGGTAGTCAGGTCATACAGTATGGAAATATCAGCCCTTAGACCAAGAACAGGATGAAGATGGTGCTCTTTGACCCAATCTTGGGCCCAGGCATCAAAGGGGAGAATGTGGTAGCAGAAGCCAAGCTGTTTCCTATAACAGTTAAAGGTTGTTCACTTCCCTTCTTGTAATAGGTAAGGGACTTTCAGTGTCACAGCTGACAGTAGCACAGACCACCAGCCTTGGCCAATCACTCCCCTTACAGCACGCCAACCAATCAAAATACACGTTCCTTATATAGAAAGAACATGCAAGTCTGTAACTATGAGGAAGTATAAAATGTGTATAAAAGGGAAAGCCCCACTATCATCGGGGGTCAGCCTTTGGATGTGAATTCGCTGAGCCAGCGCTGGTATCAATAAATGCTACTTCCTGCTTATTGCCTCGATGTCTTGTCTCTCTGTCTGAGTATCCTGCAACAGTACCACGAGGAAAGCTGCAGAACAAAGAAAGATTTCTGCTGGAATTACTAACAAACCATTTACCCACACCATGAAGGAAAAACAGGAAAACAGAGTCTTTAAGTCATGTTCTACACAAAATAAAATCTTTCATTCCTTATGGCTAAAACCATGGGGAACCTATGGATCGAAGGCTGGGAATTGCCAGCAGACCTTTCATACTATATATTCTTATTTTTTTATACTACGTACTCTTATCCTTTCACACTGTATGCCCATACCATCAAAGGAAAATGGGTAGACAAAGTCTTTAAACTGTAATTCATAGAAACTAAGAATGATATGTAAAATGAATTCCCTGAGCACTCAGGGTCCCTCTCAGTGTCTTTTTCTCTGTCTTTCTTGGTGTCTTTTTCTCTCTGTCCATCACTTGGAGTCTCTCAGGCTCTCACACTCTCTGCCTCTGAGAGGAGACCATACTCTGTCTATGGAGAGCTACCCTTTCTCTAATAAACTTTCTTTTTAACTCTAGCTCTAGCATGAGTTTGAATTCTTTCCTGTGCTTAGTCAAGAACCCTTTTTTCTTCAGAGCAGGACCACTCAGGGACATTTGTCCTGTCCTGTATCATTGGTAACACTGTCACACAGGCTTTGGCTATTACTAGAAAGCTAGGGCTCTGGTTATCAAGTTCTTATCTTGTTCCATGAGAAAGAATTCAAGGGTAAGACGAACAGCTGGAGAGCTTGGGGGTCCAGTGATCAGGTTCTTGGCTTATTCCACAAGAAAAAGTCAAAGGCCAGATGAACAGAAAACAGGAAAGCACAAGGTTTATTAACACAGAAATACACACTTGAGGTGGGGAGTGTGGGCTTACTCAAGAGAGAGTGCCAGAGTCATGACAAGATGACTGGTTATGAACTTTTTGTTCTTTATGGAGGCTGAGCCCAGGAAAACATGATGCTGATGTAGATGTAGCCTTGTCTCCTCCCAGTAGTCCCGGAGCTCCGTTTCCTGCTTTTTCTTCCTCCTATGGTGTTTCCAGAATTGTCATGCTGTCAGGTGCATGATGTGAGCTGCAGTATTTGCAATGTCCTGTAGTAAAGATGCATTGTTTTAGGTTTTGAATAGTTGAGGCTGGGAGAGTTTGAGAAGACCTCAGCTTTCTAGGCTTTTCCCAGCTTTCTGTGGTGAAGTCATTTCACCTTAAATGACACCTAAGGAGAGCCTAGAGGCTGAAAGGAGGAGAGCTCCCTCTTTTATCCCTTCTATCTTCCAACTATCCTTACCTCCTGTCCTCTGCCAGAGTCAGAAAGTGGCTAGAATAGGGCTAGTCAAGCACATGGGTGGAAAAATCTGATGTAAAGGAAGAGGGTGGGTAGGGAAAGAGACCAATGGGAATGACAACAGGAAGTAGATTCTCACAGCAGGGGTGGCTGCGGGGTGGGGGTGAGGGAGTGGCCAGTGGTGGGCTAGAGCAGATGACAGGCTTAGGACAAGGCAATGGGGATGACAGGGCCCCCAAGGAGGGCCAGAACACAGCTAAGCCAGGTGCTGGGGTATAATTGAATGTGGTTTCAGAGGGATTGAAGCAGGAGACAAAAGATTTGCTGCAGAGCCCAGAGTCCTGATGGAGCACGGGGATGCTTTGATGAGAGATAGCGGGCTGGGTCTGCGGTGCTGTTGGAGGAGTGATTTAGCATCTTGGAAGACTGGACCGGCAGGACCCGTGTTTTGGGAAGGAACCAGAGTCTGATATCATCTATCCCGGTGGAAGGCTCAGTGACTGAGGGGGCCAGTGATGGGAGGGGTGGCGGCCTTGAAGAGAAGCACAGAGCTGGCTTGGGAATGTAGCTTGCAAGCACATTTTGCCAGCAATGTGTAAACAAATTCCAGGGCAGCTTTTCTTGGGGAAAAGGAAGAGAGGTTCAAAGAGAACATAATGAATTATATGAAATAAATAACTAATTAGTTCCAGATCACATCAGAAGCTCAGAGAGTGCAAGGGTGCAGGGTGGTGGGCCAGAAGCCACTTCCCTCCTCTGCTGGACACAGCCCTCTCCAGTGTGCCAGGCCCCCAACATCAGCCTGAAAGGGAAGCCCAAAGCCAGCAGTCTCAGACAGCAGCCTGTCTTAGTGCTGCTCTTTAGCACTAAGTGAGAGGCCTGGTGGTAACATAGAAAAGAGAAGTGAGAACTACAAAAATTTACTAAATATTAAACCAGGTTGTATTCAGAGCCGACTACCTGCCTCTAGAAAAGGGAACTTGGCTGATGAGCACAAAGCCAAACCGCTGAGAGCCTACAGGAAGAGTCCTGCTGAGATCACTAACAACTACTTCTCCATGCCTTTAATGCTGCATATTCATATCATGAAAGGAAAACAGATATAAACCCAATTCCTCAGACACTCAGGGTCTCACTCTCTGACTTTGAGAGGAGACCACGTCTCTTTCTGTGGAGCGTTATTTCTTTTCTAATAACCTTTCCTTTTGTCTCTAACTCTGGCTTGTTCTGTCCTTGAATTCTTTCCTGCGCAGAGTCAACAACTCTTTCTTGGGGTGGAGATGGGAATGGGGATGTAGGCTTTGAGTCCCCACTGGGGATTTGTCCTGTCCTGTATCAGTGGCATGAGGGAAAGAACAAGGCCTGTGGAAACAGCACATGAGGGATTCAATCCAGACTCTGTCACTGCCACCTTAAATACCCTGATTGACTTCTCTGAGTCCCAGTTTTCTCAACTAAAAGATAAAACCAAACTAATGCCTGCCCTGACTGCTCCAAGGGTTTTTTCCAGAATCAAATGAGAAAAGGTTATGGCATAAACTCTGGTGATTATAATCCAGTAAACACTGACCTCCATGAAGGAAGAGGGTCTGTTTCGTTTACCTTACCTTTGTACCGCTTGCATTTAACACAATGCCTGGCACAGTATTTGTTGAATTTTGTTGAATAAAGGTAGACTATTCATTACCTCAGTGGTACCCCAGTTATTCACAGATGGACTGAACCCAAGAAAAGAGGAGGTCCAACCTAAGAGTGTTTAGTTGTATCACTCCCCCAAAGCCAACCCCAAATGGTTTGGATTGGCCATCATTTTGAATTAGCCATAGCTCTTTTGTCCTGAACGAGAGAGGATGGGGAGTTATTTAAAATTTGATGGTGAGAGGTGGGCCACAAACCATATTCCCCCCACCCCCTTAGTTCAGGAGCCTCAAGTCAGGAACAAAGCTGGTTTCCTGCCCTGGGAACTTCCTGTCTCTTGTCCCTCTTCATCTTTTTGATTCAGAAACAGAGACAGGGAGGGACAGGGTCACTCTTTGACCTACATATGCTATATCAATCATCTTAAGTTGTGTACACATTCCACACTAATTGTAATTTAGATATACCAGGAGTTAAGTGGCAGTTGACTAGTTGATACATTCTATAAACATGTAACCGAATATTTATTAGTTTTGATTTTGCAGTTTCCTTTGACATTAATTCTTTTTCAAGTATCAAACACTTATGGAGGTCCTTACGAAGTTCAGAGGACCCAGGCACCCAAGCAGATGGGAGAAAGAGGGGCAGTAGTGGTGCCAGGATATCCTATGTTCTGCTAGAGAGGGGAGAAGCAGCATGACCTGTGGCTTCAGCATTTTCCCAGGAAATAGAAGAAATGCATTTGTGCCCAGAAATAGTCACTATATACTATGTGATCTTGAGTAAGCTGTGTGACCTGTCTGGGCTGCAACTTGGAAGCCCATAGAATAGGGGTTGAGAAACAGGGATAGAGGCTACGGGGAGAGGGAGAATGGTCCCCAAGCCTTCTCTCCCCCAAATTGGGAGATCTGACTGAGCACATGTATGGGGGGCTCAGGGTAAGGTAGTCTGGACACCTGGAAGCTGAGCTGAGGGCACACTTGTTTCTCCCTGGGAAGCAGAGACCCTTGCCAAATGGGGTGAATTAACCCTTTTTCCCTGCAGTTCTTGCAGATCAATAACAGGCTCAGTCAGACCCTAGCCTTAAAAAACCATCTTCTGACCCTCTCCCACAGGTCAGTAAAAACCACACCAAGATGAGAGTCCTTGCTTCACAGTGATTTATCCTAAGCACTTGCGAAAGAGAAAAAGGAAGAAATAACAAAAGACATTTAATCAGAACTCACAGTAAACCAAGCTCTGCTCTAAGCATTTTATGTATAATAACATGTTTAATTCTCACAACAACCCTAAGATGTACATACTATTATTTTTCCTTTTTTTACAGATGAGGAAACAGACACAAAATAAGAAGTAATTTGCTCAGTATCATATAGCTATAAAACAGCACTGTTTCTGCTTTCACAGAACTCAAAGTTTAAGCAATGCATAAAAGTGAATTGAGCATCTAGTATGTACCCAGCCATGTACTAAGTACTATGAGAAATAATAAAAAAGATGAGATATTGATCTTGCCTTTTAAGAAGTCTAATTGATGAAGTAAGACAATCAGCCCCTAAATTCCATGAGGCAGAGACCCATTTGCCTGATCATGACTCCATCTCCAATGCTGGCATGGTACCTGCAATAAATATTTCTTGAATGATTTATGGAACAGATATATGTATTAATTTCCTATTGCTACTATAGTGAATTATTAGAAATCAAGTGGTTTAAAACAAGACTGTTTCATCATCTTATAGTTCTGGAGGTTAGCAGTCCAAAGTGGGTCTCACCAAGCTAAAATCAAGGTGTTGGCAGGGCTACATTTCTTCTGAAGGCTCTAGGGGAGAGTTTGCTTCCTTTTCCTAAGTGCAGAAGTTCCCTACACCTTTGGCTTGTGGCCCCTTCCTCCATCTCCAAAGGCAGTAACACACTTCTTCAAATCTCTCTCTGACTCTGATGCTAACTCTCTTGACTCACACTTTCATTTACAAGGACCCTAGTGATGACATTGAGCCCACCCAGATACTCCAAGATAATCTCCCCATCTCAAGGTTAGTTGATTAACAACCTTAATTCCATCTGCAACCTTCTTTCCCCATGCAATGTAATATAACATATACATAGGTTCTGTCATTTAGATATGGACATATTGGGGAGAGGGGTGTTATTCTGCTTACCACAAAAGGGTTATGACTGTGGCCAGTTAAATTCTCTGGTCTTTGGTCTCTTCCTTTAAATTAGGGATAATTCCATTTTTCTAAATGTTCCAGCAGGTGGTACTGAAATATCAATACCACCCATAATATGTCCATCTTCTTCAGCCTTCATCTCCAGTTCTTCATTAAGTCCTGCACATTTTATATCTCAAATGACTCCCAAATCTTTCTCTTAATTTCTGCTAACAAGTCTCAGGTCACCTTTCAATAGTCACATGCCTGGACAACTGAAGTGACCTGCCAACCTGTCTTTCAGAGTCTACTCAAGTCCTCCTTAACCTTTTCTGTGACTGACAAGGCCACCTCTCTAACACAATATTATATCATCCTCCTTACTCACAGAATTCCAGACACACTGGCATTAATGTGTGTGTTCCTTGAGCTAACCTCATTTCCTCCTCAGAGCCATTGCTCTTGCTATTTCATTGCCTGCAACCTTCTTATCCCGGCTCCATACGTGGCTGGCTTTTTTTCTTCATTCAGGTTTTCTTCAAGTTACCACATCAGAAAGGCCTTCCTGAACCCTTTCCTGTGACCCTGACGAGTCATTTCTACAACTATTATCCTGTTTTCCATCCTTCTGGGCACACAAGGCCTGGGAAGGCTTGGGTTCTAGCAATGCAGTGTCTTCTTTCTGAGATCAAATGTGTGTGGTTTTTCCACACTACCATAGATTGTTCAACTCTCTTCAATTCTTCAACACCAACAGGATGTCCTACGATTCAGTCCTATTCTGACAATAACTACCCAGATTTAGTGTCAAACACCACAGTTTTATGGCTCAGTTCCATAAAACTGCCCTGCTTTAGATGTTTGTAGTAGGTCCTGGGGACTATCTGTACTTTTGACTGACTGACAATAAATCAGGGGTTCTCACAATCTCTTCTTGGGTGCAATAATCCCATAGAGCAACTCATAGAACTCAAAAAAACACTTTACTTATTTATTATAAAAGATACAACTGTGCAACAGAGAAATGGAAGACATGTGTAGGGCAAGATATGGGGGGAGAGGTGAGTGGCTGAGCTTTTATGCTCTCCGTGAGTGTACCACCTTCCCAGCACATCCATATGGTCACCAATGCAACGGCTCTCTAAGCCTGACTAGTTAGGGGTTCTTATGGAGATTTTATTACATAGGCACGATTGATTAAATCAGTGGCCATTGGTGATTGAACCAGAGCCTCTCCCACTCCTGCAAGGTCATCAGGATACAACCAAAAGTTCTAACCTGATAATTATGGTTTAGTCTTTCTGGCAACAAGCCCTCATCCTGAAGATATCTTGTTTCTCTACCCCACCCTACCCAACTAGGGTCATCCAATTAGCAAAAGACACTTATCACTCAGGATGTTCCAAGAGTTTTAGGAGTTCTTTGCCAGGAGCCAGTTACAAAGACAAATACATATTTTTTTTTATTATAGTACTACAGAGTGACCAACTTGCAATGGTCACTCTGTAGTACTTAGAGAGAGGACTAAGTATGGGATGAGCTTGGGTTTCTCAAAGATCTCCTCAGTGGACATTTGTGAGTCACTTGGCAGATCCTGGATTCCTCTGAGTGGGATGTTTTCTAGGTCAGCCCCATCCTGCACATCACCTTGGTAATAGGACCCTGAGAGAAAGACCTGGAGAGAAAAAAGGACAAAAATACTCTCCTATGTACTCTGAATTCCTTTATCAAGGATCCCAGTATCTGTAGCCCTCAGTTTCCCAGGTTGAATCTTTGTGTTTGGGGAACAGGACTCAGGTCCTCTTTGATAGGAGGTCATCTGGCCTGGGCTTGACTGATTTATGATGAGGACTTCTCTTCCTCCTCTGCCCACACAAACATGCAAACATCTCATCTCTCCAGAGGGTGAAGAGGCAAGGATAAGCTTCTGGGAACTTGTAAACAGAGGGTTGAAAACAAACTTGGCCCTTAGTGATTTTCTTTTCTGCATTATAAGCCAGTAAGTTTCTAAGTGAAATAAGATCTATGCGGTCCTGATTCATTTACACACTGGGAAAGCGTTTGTGCATAAGAAAGATGGAGATCCCAGAGGCCCCTTTTAGTTGATTTAACAAATCCCTTTTAAGCTTCTATTCTTTCATCTGGAAGCAGAAGTTTCTTGTTCCTCAACCACATACATATGCACAGGCACATGCGCACATACCCCACTTGTTTCAAATCCTATACTTCTCCAAACCCTGAAGACTGGAATGTCTCCATGAACCAAGAGTTAGGGGACACTTTTCCCATTTTCTCCATTTAACATTTGCTGGGAAATGACCTCAAAAAGGAGTTTAGGAAGAACTTACAAGAATTAGGAGGAAGGAGGTAAAGTGCTCCTCCTGTCCAAGGAAGCTGGCACCCCTGCAAAATCCTATTTCAGAAGGACAGCTGTGGCTCTAAGCCTACCTCTCAAGTCTGGGTCCCTGAGCTTAGAATAAAGACCCAAAAGGGAAGGTAGCTGTGAGAGAAGGCATTGGTTTTTCATCCTTTCTCTGGACAGGACTTTCCAGAGACATCTAGGGCAGTCCTTCACCCCAATGCCAGATAATGCATGAGGTAGATGGAGCAGAAATGAAGTCCAAAGAGCTCTGCTGTGGCCCCAGCTCCCCAGTTACTGGTTGTGTGACCTTGATATCACTTAACCATTTCGCCTCATTTCTTTGCCTATACAATGAGTATAATGAAAACTGATTACCTTATAGGAACAAATGAGAGTAGATGTGAAGATGCTTTGTAAACTTCCCAGTCCTATGGAAAGGTGAGATATTAGAAGTACCTATCTTGGATGATGTCAGTAACTATAAATGTTTTCAGGGCAAGGGACACTCCAACAACAGATGCCATTATCTCTTAACTGTTTGCAAAGTCCTTCCTAGCCACCTGAATTGCTTCTGAAACAACTTATGTTTTATGTCATAAGTGGACTTGAGCATGTTTTCCTATGACAATTCAGTTGCTCTTACTCTCTGTGATCATGCACTCCATGCATGCCCCCACTCTAGGATGATGAGCTTGGTTAAGATGAAGAAGCCAGAATTCTAGGACTGGACCACACAGAGTTTTAAGTAACACAGCACCTCCATTGCCCGACAAGTCACAGAGTGAAGTTGGACTACCAGAAAGATCTCCCCACTTTCCTCATTGGAAGGAAAGTAATCTGAGCAGCTTTGTTTTTCAAATCAGTGGGTGAAAAAATCCATCCAAAACCTGAGGTATGAGATATGTCCTTTTCATCTGTGAAATTTGCTCCCACTGACCTCATATCTTCTCTGAAGATGGGGGACTTTGTCGCCTCCTACCTGCAATTTAATCTGCATCTGATATGCTGGCAGAACTCAGACCCATCTGCATCTCTTGGAGTCACTTAGGAGTAAATGACAAAGAGCCAAGCTGAGAGAACAGCACTCATCCTTGTGAGTGGTACTCCTTCTCTCTTGCCCTTTTAGGACCTTGCCTAGCAAACACAGGCTCCAGTGTGCCAAGATTTGCAGCCAGCTCATGACTGAACCCACATTTTAATTATGCAATCCTGTCTATGAGCATAAAACCTGATTTTTCTCTCCTGATGACTACCTTAACTGGGCTGATGGCTGCCCCCTCTCAGGGCCCTCTCAGCAAGAGTGTTAGAGAAAGAGGACTCCTTACCTCTGTGCCCCTCCTACCCTCTGTTCTCTTTAAGCAGAAGTACCCAGATGGATGTGCCCAGAGCTGGATGAGAGAAGAGAGTAGTCTGAGTGACAGGAGGTGGGCTGCCTGGTCCCCACAGGGCTCTCTCTCTCCTGCCAGTTCCATTTTAATTCCATTAACCTTGCTCTGTGTGCACTGTGTTAATGGGCTGGGAAGAACAAGTCACCCTGCTTGCTTGCCGAGAGGAGGGGGCTGCCACTTCTTGCCAACTTCAAAATTGATATGGGTGCTGGAGGAAGGGGGCAGTACTCAGGACTCATGCAGGCCCTGGCTTGTGACCTGGCTCCCCAGACTGCTTGACTTCAGGAAGAAGAAAGCAGCTCCCACCCTACCTCAGGGCAACATGATGGGCATCTGTGATATTGACAAGGCTGGAACGAAAACTCCTCAGGTCCACTTTCCTCTTCATTTATCCTCAGAGCACCTACTCAACAGCTAGGGAGACTAAATAATGTAAACTTCGTAAGTTCAGTAAAAGGGTCTGTGAATAAGAATCTCTTTCATTTCATAACTCTTCCATTTCTGCTGCTGTATTTTATGATTGACTCATGCTTGCTAGGAAAAGGATATTAGAAGTACCTTGGGGTTGGGGAAGAATAGTGGGGATAAGAAATTGGTGCAACTTCTTTGCATGCCTGGCTATACCCCCAAATGGACATTTTCTCTTTTTGAAGCAACATGGTATTGTACATTGAATTCAACTGACTCACATGAATGAATTCAGGATGGGAGTATACCAGTGTTCCCCAAACTGGTGAGGCCCCACTGAAGCAGAGGGAAAAATGACTGGGCAAGATCTAACGTCACAGGCTTGAGCAACGCTGAGACCCACCCTTGTTGATGCTTCCATGCTGGAACTTGTTTGCAATATCTTATGTTGGGTATTTCTTCTTGCCCTGTCTCATCGTGCCATCTCTCAGGGTAGAACTAGACACAGTCTTATGAACTGAGGCAGGACAGTAAACTGGAGGATAGAAGCCCAGAACAAAACTGGATGGGGCTCAGCAAAGGCTGAGAATCATATGACCTGGTCGGACATGGCGGATGGGCACCTGACAAGGGCAAGGGCAGCCAATTCATAGGCTGACCAGGGTCCCGTGAAATAGCCAGGTGCAGAAAGAAATTAGCTCAACCAATGAGGGTCTCTCTTTCTATGGAAAAGGGAAAAGAATAAAACCATTGGCAGGGACAGGAGAAATGAGAAGCCACAGAAGAGAAGGCAGAAGAATCCTGATGGTGGCAGAGTCTGGAAGAAGAGTTACAAATGCTGCCTGTGGGGCCTTGGAGAACTATGTCCTGAGGGTTCTCTTGGACTCCCGCTTCACCCCATCTTCCTGTCTAAGCCCCATGAGCACCCCCTTACCCCACCCCACGCCTCAGCTCCTGTCCTGGGATGTTATAATGAATATCCTTGCAATAAATCTTCATGTTCTAGATGGTTTCTAGATAAGCTGGAGAAAAAGTACAGGGGTTCCTAAATTTACCTGATTGAAAGTCAAATGGGCAGTTTGTTAAACCTAAAGACTTAGGTTCCTTCCCTGACCACTGAATCAGAATCTCCAGGATATTTACTTTTTACAGACAGCCAGGGTGGGTCTAACGGAAAGTTTGGGGAACACTGGTTTACTCCCATCCTGAATTCATTCATGTGAGTCAGTTGAATTCAGTGTACAATACCATGTTGCTTCAAAAAGAGAAAATGTCCATTTGGGGGTATAGCCAGGCATGCAAAGAAGTTGCACCAATTTCTTATCCCCACTATTCTTCCCCAACCCCAAGGCAAGATATTTGGACAATTAGAGTAGTTTTCTTCAGATGGGTATAATATCAGTGACCCTTGCAGGACCATAAATTAACAGCTTCTGGGCTACCACCTTCAGTGGGAGAAAATAGTTCTACCTTAACTCTGTTTGGGTTTTGCATTAACCCTGGTTGTCCCCAAATATTCATTTTCTTCTTCTTCCATGGTAACAGAATCTTTAGCTGGACACACATAGCAACCCCCCAAAGAACACATTTTCCAGACTCCTTTACAGCTAGATGTAGCCACATGACTAAGTTGGAACCAGTGAGATGGGAAAGGTACATGCTCATCCTTTCCCTTTTTTCATTTTTCTGTGGTTGGAATGCAGACCAGTGAGGCATCTTGGACCATGTGACAAAGAGTTCCCTAGAGAAACAGAATAAGTTATGTATGCAAATATACATACACACATATGTATATATGTATATTTATATGCACACATATATTG